>NC_053493.1:231926937-232049437 GCF_905171775.1 Rana temporaria | reverse complement strand
GCTACATCTCTAGGGTGAACCAACCATAGTAACCCAGGTAAGTATTGGCTATTTTTTTTTTTTTTTCATTATAAGATTTTTATTAAATTTTATCATATACAAAAATCATAAAGAAAAGAACAATAACGATGCCACAAATAGTAACATGAAGAGAGATCAGTTAACACATTGAAACAATGGAGGGAGAAGAAGCATTATCCAGAGCATACAGGTAATTATCCAATGTTATACCTACTGGTCCAAATTTCCCATCTCTTATCAAACGAGCTGCAGTTTAATGCATTGGACGCTAGTAGCCGTTCAAATGTATAGTTTTGTTGAACTTTCCTAGTCAGGTCAGCGATATTAAGTGTTGTGGCGTATTTCCAGTTGTGGAGTATTAGGGATCTAGCCGCTAATAGGATGTGAGATACTACCTGTCTCATGGTTTGCGGGATGTTTTCCATCCCCACATGGAGAATAGCTAGGGTTGGATTGGGGGAAATGAGTAGACCTGTGAGTGATGATATAAGTTTAAAGGTTTGATTCCAAAAACTTGTTACGCTAGGGCAGTCCCACAGCATGTGGAGAAGGTGGCCTTTATGCCCACAGTTCCTCCAGCAGAGAGGTGAGACAGAAGGGAACATAAGGGCAAGTCTGCATGGGGTGTACTGCCAACGGTTAATAAGTCTGATCATTAATTCCCAATGACCAGTGCAATGAGACGCGGTTTGGACAGAGCGGAATGCAAACTTCCACTGGGCTTCCGTGAGTGTTGAACCTAATTCCGTTTCCCAACGAACGTGCTTTGGTGATTTGTGAAAAACCTTTTTGAGTTGTAGTAAATTGTAATAGGTGGCTATGCTTTTAGTGTGTGTTTGTCCTCCTATCAAATGTCGCCATATTGCTGTTGGTAGGCGAGTTGTCTGGAGGGGGTGTTTCCCTAGAAAATGTACTACTCTTATACAGGTAAAGAACTGGTGGGTTGGTAGGTTAAATTCCCGCATTATGCGGTCAACCGATTTAGGTCCCTTCTCGTCTAACAGGTCTTGCACTGAATGTATCCCATGGGCAATAAAAGCTTTCAGGGAAAGCATTGGTATATGGGCTTCTATCCAACTAAGGGGGTATTCGTGTACTATGTCCCTGCTGTCAGGTAGGTCGTTAGTTAGGAGGAATCTCCAAGCCTGCAAAGACGTGGCAATTGTTGGGGGCATGTTAGATACATCCCATGGTATCCATGTGTCGCCTAGGAGAACTGACAGTAGGTTGCGTGTAGGGGCTAGGGATTTCTCTATATCTACCCAAAGTGGTGCGTCGGTGGAGGCAGACCATAGCTCCCCATAAGAATTTCCATTGGATAGTAGAGAGTGCTTTGATGTATTGAGGGGAGATGGCTATAGGGAGTGCCCTGAACATGTATAAAATTTGTGGTAATATAAGCATCTTAAACGCTGCTAATCTGCCCATCCATGACATTTCCTTTTTGGACAGATTGTTCGTTTGTGTGGTAAGTTTGTGTAGGAGAGGTCTCATATTAGTTTCGGCTAGAGTCACAATGCTATTGGTCACTTGGATGCCCAAGTAAGTTATATGGTTATCATTCCAGACATAGGGAAGTAGGTGTTGCAGTTGGAGGCGGTCTGATGTCGGCATGCCCAGGCTAAGAATGAAGGATTTTGTGAAATTAACCTTGTAGTAGGAAATCCTGCCAAAAGACATTAGCGTGTCATGTACCACAGGTAGAGACTTGAGCGGATTTGTCAGCATCAAAATTACATCATCAGCAAATAAGTTTATGACGTGGGGAGTAGAACCAATTTGGAACCCAGCTATGTTGGAATGCGTTCTAATGGATTCCGCCAGGGGTTCAATCATGAGATTGAAGACAGTCGGAGAGAGTGGGCACCCCTGTCGTGTCCCATTAGTTATTTGAAAGGGAACCGATAGCATATTGGAGGTGTACACCCTCGCTGAGGGGCATGAGTACAAGGCCAGTATTGCATCCTTGATAATTCCCTTAAACCCAAATTTAGTCAAAGTCATTTGCATGTAGTTCCAATGAACCCTATCGAATGCCTTCTCCGCATCTATAGAAAGCAGCAGAGAAGGCGTTCGGGTACTTTCCGCATGGTGTATGACATTTATGACCCTCCTGGTTGCGTCTGAGGTCTGCCTTCCCCTCACAAAGCCCATCTGGTCGCGTTTGATGAGGGATGGAGTGAACTCTGCAAGTCGTTTGGCCAGCACCTTGGCATAAATTTTGATGTCCGTATTTAGGAGCGAGATTGGCCGAAAGTTGGAGGGAGTATTTGGTTCCTTACCCGGCTTAGGGAGAGTTACTATAAAGGCCTGCAACATGTCAGGGGGGAACGAGGCCGTAGCTGCCGCTTTTGCGAATACTTTTTGCAGATGTGGTGCAAGGAGAGGGCTAAAAACTTTATAGAACTCGTTGGAGAATCCATCGGGTCCCGGGGACTTGCCGTTAGGAAGTGTGGTTATCCCAATTTCTATCTCGGCTGTGGTGAAGTGTGAGTTTAAAGAGAAAAGTTGTTCTTCCGAAAGAGAGGGTAAATGTATTTTTTGTAGGAATTCCGAAATATGTGCCGAAGTAGGCTGAGGGGTGGAGGGATCATCTTTTAGGTTGTATAGACCTCCATAGTAAGCGGCGAATTGGTCAGCGATATTTTGTGGGTTTGTAATTTTATGTTTAAGCGTGGGGTGAATTAAGTACTCAATTCTCGCCTTAGTGCGTGCCGCTTTCAATCTATTGGCCAGGTATTTACCCGCTCTGTTCGCATTGGCATATGAATTCAATTTGAAGCGCCTGAGGTGATAGTCATATTGTTGGGTTAGCAACTCCCTTAGCGACTCTCTCAGTTGCGAGATTTTTTTAGAAAGGGTGTGATTGGGTTTCTGTTTGTTTTGCGTTTCTAAACTGTGTATGTCAGTGAGAATAGTGTCAATTTTGTGTGTGCGTCGCTTCTTTTCCCTAGCACTGATCTGGATCAGTATGCCCCTCAGGTACGCCTTATGGGCATTCCAGAGAGTATAGGGGTCCTCTACCGAATTCTCATTGATTAGGAAAAATTCGGAGATGTGTTGGGCGATCTTCGAGGAGATTTGTGGTTCTTGCAAGAGTCTGACATTATTACGCCATATGGGGGGAGAGGAGGAGGCAGCCTGTTCCGCAATGGTCATAGTTATAGCAGCGTGGTCGGACCATGTGATATCATGAATCTTGGCCGCTGAGATCTTTTGTAGCAACCATTTGTCCACCAGGAACAAGTCAATGCGGGAGTATGAGCAATGTCTACCAGAGAAGAAGGTATAGTCTCTTGAGTTTGCATGTATGCACCTCCATGCATCAAATAGTTCTTCGTTGTGAAGTGTTCTGCTGAGGTACTTAGGTCCATTGTGTTTCTGCGCGGACGTATCCAGCTTAGGGTCAACAATGAGATTGAAATCTCCGCACATCACCAGGTTCCCATATAGTTGAGATTTAATTTTTTTCAACAGTCTGTTGAGAAAACGTAGCTGGTGCGAGTTGGGGGCATACAGAGTCACCAGTGTGTACGGATTTGCATTAATGTCCCCTTTTAGAATTATGTATCTGCCGTTGGGGTCAGGGATTTCTTCCTTTAGGTGGAAGGAAAGCGTATTCCTGAGAGCAATTAGCACTCCTCCCTTTTTTTGACCGGGTGTACACGCCAAGAAGACATGCGGATAGTCCTTGTGAGAACATTTGGGGGCTTTGGTTTCCTGAAAGTGGGTTTCTTGGACGCACAGGATATCCGCCTTGTGCTTCCCCGCCTCAGCCCACATGGAGAGTCTTTTGGCAGGGTGGTTCAACCCCCTTGCGTTGATGGATAAACAGTTAACCGGCATTAGGTAGAGTGTAGATTATCTGCTGTAGTATGTGGTGTGCGTACTCACTGTGACCCTGGGTGCTGGTCCGGGGGAGAAATTCAATTCCGGATGCTGCTAAGTTGAAGCGAAAGTTCAGTACTGGTCTCTTAGTGTTGAACGTAGAAAAAACAAAATGAAAGTGGCATGTAAAAAACATAACTAAATGTGCATAAACAAAAGGCATATTAAGAAAGAGATCTATAAACCGATCCATGTGCAGACGGAACTGCTGCATAAGTCTTGGAGGGGAAAGAAGCAGGGATTAACACATGAAACCCCTGTGACCGGAGAGAGTAATGTGATCCGTATTGTGGATAATCACACAGTGCCACCCTGTTTGGGTTTGGAGGTGCGCTTCCTTGTGACCAGCTGCCATCCATCCTGTATAGGGCTAAGTGCTTGAGCTTGAGCGGCCGGTGGAGCTTGGTTCGGTAATATACCCCACTGTCGCAGCACTGCTAGGCCTTCATCCAGTGTGGAAATCAGGACTGAAGTGCCATTGTGAGTGGCCGACAGCTTAGCAGGGTACTTCCACTTGTGAAGGATATTATGGTTCCTCAGCGCCTTAGTTATGGTTGCCAGGTTGCGACGCTGTTGCAGGGTGTGCCTGGACAGATCAGGGAGTAACTGAAGATCGGCATAGGGTGGGAGTTTGTCTGCTCTGCGTGATGCCACCATAATCTGCTCTTTAATATGATAAAAGTGCACCCTTAGCAGCACATCCCTGGGAGTAGAGTCTGGTAGGAATGAGGGCTTAGGGATGCGATGGATGCGATCCACGATAAGCTCCTGTGGCGATAGGGATGGCAGCAAGGTGGAGAAGAATGCCTGCGCATAGGACAGGAGCTGTGTGGCGGGGATCGTTTCGTGTATACCCCTTATCTTAATGTTGTTCCTCCTGGAACGGTCCTCCAAATCTGCGACTTTGGTCTTAAGCCAGGCAATTTCTTCGCTATGGTTGCTATGTGCATCCACCATTGTATTGAAGGATGCTGTAATATTGCTCACGCAGTGTTCCACTTGATCCACCCTGCTCCCTAGGGCCTGCATCTCCCTCTGGCAGTGGTTGATGCCCGCAGTCATGTCTGTGTATAGAGAAGCTTTAAGGGACATCAGCATCTCTTTTAACATGGTGTCAGACACAGGCCTGTCTGACGTAGGGAAAGCTGCTATGGGGTCAGGAGGATTGAGCAGCTGTGGCTCTTCCGAGGAGTGAGGCCTGCTTACCTCCATGTCTGGGTCCCCAGGCGTCCTGTCAGGCGAAGCCGTCCGCAGCTTCTGCTTGACTGGGCTTCTAGTAGATGGACTGGAGTCCCCAGAGGACGTGTCGCTGCGGGGGGGAGACACACGCGGAGTGATCGAATGTCCGGTGTGCGAGACAGGCGCGGGTGTTACTCGCGGCTCTTGCGTTGCTCCCCCTGTGCCGGCGCCATTTTGTGGAGGTCCGCGCGCCACGAAGAAATCCGTGACTTTCTTCGGGGATTTTGGGTGTTTCCTCTGGCGGGTCATCTCCGCGGATTCGGCGGGATCCAGAGAGTTGCTGGACGCCAGGATGTGCCGCAGTGCAGTCGGTGGCCGTGCTTGATGGTCGTTTCTCTCCGGCGGCTGATCGGAGCTCTCTCACTACACGTCCATGTTAGAGCTCGGACGCCACGCCCCCCCAAGTATTGGCTATTGAGAGTGTTTTGAATTGGAGATATAGTATACAGTACCTTAAAACAAGTATTCCTATGCCTTACATTTTTCCACATTTTGTCATATTACAATCAAAAATGTAAATGTATTTTATTGGGATTTTATGTGATAGATCAACACAAAGTAGCACATTATTGTGAAGTTGAAGGAAAATTATAAATGGTTTTCATTTTTTTCTCCAAATAAATATCTGTAAAGTATTGCATGGATTTGAATTAAGCCCCAGTCAATACTTTGTAGAACCAGCTTTTGCTGCAATTGCAGCTTCAAGTCTTTTTTGGTATGTCTCTACCAGCTTTGCACATCTAGAGAGTGAAGTTGTTGCCCATTCTTCTTTGCAAAAAAGCTCAACCTCAAGCTCAAACTTCAATTTTCAAGTCTTGCCACCGATTCTCAATTGGATTTAGGTCTGAACTTTGACTGGGCCATTCTAACACATGAATATGCTTTGATCCAAACCATTCCATTGTAGCTCTGGCTTTAGGGTTGTTGTTCTGCTGGAAGGTGAACCTCCTCCCAAGTCTCAAGTCTTTTGCAGACTCTAACAGGTTTTCTTCTAAGATTGCGCTGTATTTGGCCCCATCTATCTTCCCATCAACTCTGACCAGCTTCCCTGTCCTTACTAAAGAAAAGCATCCCACAACATGTTGCCACCACCATGTTTCACTGTGGGGATGGTATGTTCAGGGTTATGTGCAGTGTTAGTTTTCCGCCACATGTAGCATTTTGCTTTTAGACCAAAAAGTGAAATTTTGGTCTCATCTGAGAAGAGCACCTTCTTCTACGTTTGCTGTGTCCCCCACATGGCTTCTTGCAGACTGCAAATAGGACTTCTTATGGCTTTCCTTAAACAATGGCTTTATTCTTGCCACTCTTCCATAAGGGCCAGATTTGTTGAGTGCACCACTAATGGTCCTCTTGGCCACTCCTCTGATTTAATGCTTGTTTTGCCTGACCTGTCAGTTTAGGTGGACAGACATGTTTTGGTAGTTTTGCAGTTGCCATACTCTTTCCATTTTCAGATGATAAATTGAACAGTGCTCTATGAGATGTTCAAAGCTTGGGATATTTTTTTTTTATAAGCTAAGCCCGCTTTAAACTTCTCCACAACTTAATCCCTGACCTTCTGTTGTGTTCCTTGTGCTTTATGATGCTGTTTGTTCACAAAGGTTATCTAACAAACCTCCAAGGGCTTCACAGAACAGCTGTATTTATGCTGATATTAAATTACACCCAGGTGTACTCTTTTTACTAATTAGGTGGCTTCTGAAGGCAATTGGTTCCACTAGCTTTTAGATAGGGGTATCAGAGTAAAGTGGGCTGAATACAAATGCACTTGTCATGTATTTATTTGTAAAAAAATCTTGAAAACCATTTATCATTTTCCTTCCACTTTGTGTTGGTCTATCACATAACATCCCAATTAAACACATGTATGTTTTTGGTTGTAACATGACAAAATGTTAAAAATTGTAAGGGTTATGAATACTTTTTCAAGGCCCTGTATATGTAGGTGTAGCGTGCACTGTGCAAATCATGCTGATAAATAGTGCCGCAAATTGGGAAAACCCAGTCATTCTTGAGTCTGTATAACAACAATTTTCCAAATCTAGGTTTCTTGCCCATCTAAACACAACTTCCGATTGAATAGTTTCTGTGGTAGAGTTAAAAACATAAATCGGCAATGCTCTAAAAGATAGTAGGTCAACTTCCGGTTCTGGTACCGTAAGGAGTAGCTGCTTTCCGGGACATCCATGGTCACACCATGGACCGTTTTGTGGAAAAAACGGCATTCGTTCATATGTGGCTGCCACGGCTCCAGCGGCACGGCTGCATATTGAGGCCCCGGCT
Organism: Rana temporaria; assembly: GCF_905171775.1. Taxonomy (NCBI): domain Eukaryota; kingdom Metazoa; phylum Chordata; class Amphibia; order Anura; family Ranidae; genus Rana; species Rana temporaria. The sequence goes on along the minus strand of NC_053493.1, from coordinate 232,042,003 downwards.
TCGGCCTACGCGGTTCCCTCCTCAGAAGAGGTGCCTGAAATGGAGGTAAGCGGCGACTCTCCCCCCTCCTCATCACAGCCTTCCCTCTCTGTGTAACTTCAGAGATAACAATGTAATCATATTAAATGACTTGGCTCAATGTCGGACCCTTGTCTTACAGAATGCTGGAATATGCTGTAGGTGGCTAATAACATATTTGTATACTGTCTTGGACCTCGCTTGTTTGCACCAAGAACATTTTCACTACTATTATAAGTATGGTTTAGTTCACTATAGAAAGAGGCTTATAGTTAAATAGGTCATCAATAACCATACTATTTAAGTGTGCCATGTGTTTTAGTAGTTTGTTGTTGCAGATGTTTGTCTTTGTTTTTTCTTGCAGGTGTTTTTTCCATTATGCTGTTTTTCTGTCTGATCAGCATTTGAGGGTTTTTTTTGTTTTATTTACCAGCTTAAGTTAAATTTAGATATTCACATGAAATCTTCTGGACATGCAAAAATTTATGTGCGTTGAAAGACAGATATTGGTGGTTGATATGACAGGGCCACAATAGTGTATTGTTAACGTCTTGCAGAACAGTAATTATGTAGTGATTGCCAGATTTAGTTCATATTAATGTTGGCAGGTTAAGTTAAAGGTGCAGTAAAGTTGAATATTTAGGCTAAGCATTCCTGAAGAATTATGTATTCAGGCCACCTCCAATGCTTTGAAGGTTAGGTGTCAACTTGACTTGATATGGTAGGTTATTCAAAATGTAGATGCAGAGCAGTTGATGCTGTACAGTCGGGTGGCTGTCAGGATACCTCTACGGTATAGCTTTGCGGCTGCAGTAATGTGGATGTCTGACAGTGACCATGTGGACGGGGTCAAAGTCAAAATTTACAATAGAGAGATTAAAAAAAAACTCATAAGTTGATATGTATTCTTTGTTTGATAATCATTATAAATTACATGTAACTCGTTTTCCTTATGCAGTTTCAAAAGACTTTTGAATTCTTATTAGGACATTTTAATTGGCCTTGTTAGTCATTCTTGACTCTGTGTCTTGCATCAAAGCGTTTGTTTGAAATTTATAATGGAATTTTTTTCCTGTACTTAACTGGTGCAGCATTAATCTTGTAGAGCTGTTACACAAGTATTTGCAATATTGACCCATGTTTCTATACTTATATTATAATTTAATTCCTTAGAATTAAAAGGATCACTCAAGTAAGGTAATATTTTAGCCTTTGAAATTTTCTTGTGGTCACAGTGTTAAAACAGCATCTAATGCAATAAACCTTAAAATATCACTAGCTTTGTAAAGGATTCTGCAGTAATGTCATAGAATGTCACAGTCGTCACAGTGAAAGGCTAAGAAACACTACTACAAAGACTAGTATATTCCTAGTTTGAAGCTAGTACTCTTATTTTGTTCTTTGTTTCCGTGCTTAAACCAAACCTATCGTTTAGGCCAATGAAACATTAAACACTTAATGAAAAGTGCAATTATGTAACCCTAACACAAATTCTTAACCTCTTATAAGATGAATACTGTATTCCACAGCACCATCTTTGTTCATTTCCCACTTTCTAGCATTTTGTTTTCCATTGGATTTTTATCAGGGGCTGAATATTACTTTTTGGTTCTTGATGCCAGTGGCTAAAAGAGATTTTTTTTCCCCCTCACATTATGATCATAAGGGGCTTTCTGCTGATACTGACAAAATGGACATGATTTTGAAGGGGAGTGGCTTTGTAGCGGGGTAAGAGGGACAGACTTTAACTGCTCGCTGCCCGCCAGCTGTCATATGTCATATGGCCGTCGTCGCCCCCCGCCTCGTCACTCTGGTGAAGGTGTGCGTGCCCGGCGGCCACGATGTCCGTCTGGCACCCGCAATTGCCGGTGACACAGCCAAGTAAACACACAGATCCATGTCCTGTCAGAGGGGAGGAGACCGATGTGTGTTCCCAATACACAGAAACACTGATCAGTCTCCTCCCCTTGTGAGTCCCCTCCCCCTACAGTTAGAATCACTACTTAGGACACACATTTAACCCCTAGTGTTAACCCCGTCCCTGCCAGTCACGTTTACACAGTAATCAATACATTTTTATAGCACGGATTGCTGTATAAATGTGAATGGTCCCAAAATAGTGTCAAGTGTCCGATATGTCCGCCACAGTATCGCAGTCATGATAAAAATCGCACCAACATCATTTTTTTTTTGTTTTAAATGGGGATATTTATTATAGCAAAAAGTAAAAAATATAGTTTTTTTTTTTTAAACTTGCCACTCCTCTTTTGTTTATAGTGCAAGATATAAAAACCACAGAGGTGATCAAATACCACTGCAATAAAGCTCTATTTGTGGGGGGGGGGGGACACAACAATTTCATTTGGGTACAGTGTTGTATGACCGCACAATTGTCATTCAAAGTGTGACAGCAACGAAAGCTGAAAAACGGCTTGGAAGGGAGGTTAAGTGCCCAGTATTGAGGTGGTTAAAGTGTAAGAACACCCATTTCTATGCAATTGTAGTGTGTTATAGCATTACAATCATAGGTCTTTTTTTTTTGTTTTTTTTTGTTTATGGAAGTCAATTTCATAAAAAAACATACTTTGTTTTGTGTTATGTTTTCAGCTGCCCCATTTGACAAGCCTACACTTTATGTGGGGTGGATAAAGCCTGAAAATTGACAGATAATTACTTGTTTTTGTCTTCCTCCATCCTGACAGAGGAAGTCAATTGGATATTAGTAAATTAAAAAAAAGGATCTAGGTAGCAGTACAATGGGAAAAAATAAGTTCATAGAATGAATGCTTGCATATATATATCAACATTTATTTAAAACATGCACAATTTTGGTATAATGGATTTTGTGCTTGAGGTGGAGTTTGTGTAGTGATTGCTCCTTTCTTACCCTATACCCTCTTTATGTGCCAGAGCAGTCAATACATATAAACCCTGCCTCTAAATAAACTCTGGCCTAAGCATTTAAAATTTTATAGCACAATGTTTGTGTATTAATTGTTGCAGTGTATATAAGCAAGCTTTCATTCCATAATGTTTTTCAATATCATTTTACTGCCACCGGGTAGTATTTGCTATCTAATTTCTGTATGCTAAAGAAAACTTAAAAAATAAGATAAATAGAAGTGTTTTCCTATGGCATTTCTGCTCCAACCACCCCAACATGCTTTTCTCTCACCTACATCGTCCACAGGATATTTAGAATATTTCAGTGTTTTTGTATTTTTCTGATTTTTAGGTTCCATCACTTCCTGTAGCTTGTATCAGCATTGACTGCCTGTTAGGCCATCTCCCAGAAGCCTCCACCTTCTTGTTGCGTCACAGAAGAGGGTGTGATAGTGTGTTCACTACTTCGGACCACACCTCCCCCATTACAATACTAACTTCCACCTACTTCCTATAAAATCTGATTGTACAATCTCCCATCAGTTGTGTAGTACTCCCTGATTGGATACAAATTGAATGGATTGTTCAGGTGTGTGCTCTATTCCCATGCGCTGATAAATCTTAAGGAAATTGTACAAGCAGATTGCATAGTGTGTGGCCATCTTTATACAAGTACATATGAGGGGGTGGACGGAGACTATCAGTTGTCAGGCCTCATTCACATCTCCACATAGTGAAAACTCACATTCCTGCATGCATTTGTTTGGGGTTTTTTGGAGCGTTTTCACTTGCCACACATGGGGACACTTGGATGGGCTGCTCTACACACAACAGTTTCCCCAGAGAAGCTCCAGAACTTTTTTGGAGTGGCGTATGATGCATTGCCGCAGTTGTTGGTGTGTTTGCTGTACTTGGAAAGCCTTTTTACTTGTATTAGCGGCACAAGCCCGATGCACATTTGCAGCATTTCCAAAACATATAGTGAAGCTTGCATTTTCTGTGCAGTTTGACATGCATTTGGAAACCCACAAATGTAAACAGAGCCTCATTGTTCCTGTGTAAAGGCACCAATTTTTCTTTCAGGCCCCACTCACTTATAGTGGGAGCGCATGTTTTTTTGTTGACTTCAATAGGCTGTGTTACATGTGGCAAAGTAGCTCATGGGACATTATATGCATATTTTTTTCTTTTTTTTTTTTCCCCATAAAAGTTTTATTTGCAGAGAATGTAGCATTACAAACAAGACACGATAAGTTTTTACAGAACAAAAAGAATAACAAAGCGTAGTGAAAAGGGCACAAGACACGATACAATATGAATTTTCCCTTGAACAGGTTTTGACCATGACCGAGACATAATAAACAAAAGTGATATAGCGGAGAAGGGCGGAGGATCCTAAATTTCAATTTTCCCCTCCCCCAACACAGATAGGAGATGACGGCGTAACGGTCCGGTCAAGATCAGGGCTTAGGGTGTAGTGTATCATGACAGCATAAGGGCCAGGTGCCCGAAAAGAGAAGCAAGAGAAGGAAGGGGGTAAGAAGAGTGAGGGAGGGAGTGAGGGAGGGGAAGGGGTGGGGGCAGATAGGTACCATAAGGGGAAAAAACAGAGTGGGAAGGAGTGGATCCGCGCCAGCCCCCCCCCCCACGGCACAAAAGGGATGAGGCCCACCGTGGCCTACAATCTAGGAGACACACCGACAGTAGCATTCAGTTGTGACAAAGTGATTCCAGCAAGCCCAAATGGGGTAACATTTATGCATTCTATCCTGCGAGATGAAGATCAATTCCTCCATGTCTTTTATGGAGGAAACCTGCGCGAGCCACTCCCTGACCGTCGGAACGGTGGTAGAGCGCCAATGTCGGGGAACACAAAGTCTGGCAGCATTGACCATATGCATGGCTAATGATTTGAAATACTCTTTTGTGGGTATCGACGTATGGTGCAATAGAAACTGGGAAGGAGTATAGTCCAGAGTGTAAGTGGTGATATGTGAGATGAGGCTGTGAACTTCCTCCCAAAAAGGTTGTAAGAGTCTACACTCCCACCACACATGGAGCATTGTTCCCACCCCTTCTCCACACCTCCAACAGGTGTCAGGAATACTGGGGGAGAATTTGTGGAGGCGCGAGTCCTATACCACTTAGTGATCACCTTGTAACCGTTCTCTTGAATGGCAACATTCGTGGAGCCTTTGTGAGCATATTCATAGATAGTGTTCCAATCCCCCACTGACAGGGATGTCTGGAGCTCTCTATTCCAGGAAAGCTGAGAAGGGGTGGGAGTCTGAGATGGGGTTTCCACAAGAAGGGTGTATAAAAGGGAGATTAGATGTCTTTGTGGCATCTTACGGTGGCACAAGGATTCAAAAGGTGTAAGGTGTCGTGTCCAGAGGGACTGATTAGCCGTAGTTGTAAGAAAATGTTGGATTTGTCTGTAGGTCCAGAAGGATAAAGAGGGAGTCTTAGTTAAAGATTGCAAGGCTTCGAAAGACAAGGGCTTCCCAGCAGAATAAAACTGGAGTGCTAGTACATCTTCAAAGGGCCATTCCTTTTCAAAAATTCCCCAGATAATCCTGGTGGAAAGTCCGGGTTCCCCCGGAGAGTCGTCAAAGGGCTCGAGAGAGAGGGCGAGGCCCCAGATAGCAAGGCTTTCTTGAAAGTCAGGAGCGAAGGATAGGTAAGCGGATTTGCCAGTAAGGAGTGGGGCCAGTTCTTAGAAGGCAACCATGGAAGTAGATGCAAGGGCCCTGGAGAAAAGGCGTTTTCAAGGAGTACTCGCAGTTTTTTCGAGGCATGGATGTTCCAATCGGCGATTCTCGTAAGATGACAGGCGTTATGATATTTTTGAATATCTGGGAGACCAATTCCCCCACCAGATTTAGGTAAGGTGAGTCGAGAGTATCGTATGCGGGGTTGGGTACCCCTCCATAGAAAGGCGGAGCAAGCCTTCTTGTAAGACTTAAAAAAGCCTGGTGGCAGAGAAATAGGAATTGACTGCATCAAATAAAGCATGCGGGGCAGAATTATCATTTTAACCAGTGCTGCCCGGCCGAACCAGGAGACATTCAAGCTCATCCAGTCTTTAAAACATTTTTGAACCTGAAGAAGAGCAGGATGGAAATTCTTGGAGTATAAATCCGCCAAGCTAGCGGGGATGCGGATACCGTGATAGGTGAGTGAACTCTGTACCCACCGGAAAGGGAACGAATCCTGACAGTGTGATACTTTGTATGCATATTTTTTACTGCATTTGTCACCTGTTATTTAATGTGGCAACGTGTGTTTGCTTCTGTGTTTCCTTTGCTGTTAACAATTATTCACTTGCCTACTGGGCACTTAAACCCCCCTCCTTCCCAGACTAATTTTCAGCTTTCAGTGCTCTCACACTTTGAATGACAATTACTCAGTCATGCAACACTGTACCCAAATGAATGTTTTGTCATTTTTTTCATACAAATAGAGCTTTCTTTTGGTGGTATCTGATAACCTCTGTTTTTTTTTTTTTTTTTGCGCTATAAACTAAAAAAAGACGGAAACTTTTAAAAAAAAAAATGCATTTTTCTTAGTTTGTGATAACATTTTGCAAATTATTAATTTGTCTACATACATTTTGGCCGCAATGTATACTGCTACATATCTTTGGTAAAAATAACCCAAATTAGTGGATATTATTTGGTCTGTGTCAGTCAGTCTACAAGCTGCGGTACAAATCATAAAAAAGATGATCACACTGGTAGCCTTTCTCATTTTTTTGCGACCCGAACAGGAAAGTACAAATACCCACCAAATTACCTATTTTTTAAAAGTAGACATTCCAAGGTATTTAGTAAGATGCATGGTGAGGTTTTTGATGATGTAATTTTTTCCCACAATTCTTTGCAAAATTAAGATTTTTTTCTCCCCACAAAATTTACATTGTAATAAGTTATTTCTCTCACATGGCATGTGTATACCACAAATGACGCCCCAAAATACATTCTGCTACTCCTCCTGAGTATGGCGATACCACATGTGTGGGACTTTTTCACAACCTAGCCACATAGAGAGGTCCAATATGCAGGGAGCACCATCAGGTGTTTTAGGAGCATAAATTACACATCTAACTTGTTAATTGCCTATTACACTTTTGAAGGTTCTGGAGCACCAGGACAATGGAAACGCCCACAAAGTGACCCCATTTTGGAAAGCTAACACACCAACGTATAATCTGAGGCACAATGAGTCTTTTGAACAGTTCATTTTTTTCCAAAACACATTTTTTTTTATGCAATATTGTTCATTTATAAGATATTTCCAACACATAGCATGTACATAGCAAAAATGAGACCCCAAAATACATTCTGCTACTCCTCCTGAGTATGGCGATACCAGATGTGTGAGACTTTTACACAGCCTGGCCACATACTGAGGCCCAATATTGAAATAGCACTTTCAGGCATTCTAGGAGCATAAATTAAGCACCAGGACAATGGAAACGCCCACAAAATTACCCAATGTTGGAAAGCCAACATCCCAAAGTATAATCTATGAAGCATCATGAGTCTTTTGATTGGTTCATGTTTTTCCAGACATGTTCCAGACACATGTTTTTTCTGTTTTTTTTTTGTTACACACAGTTGTTCATTTATAAGATATTTCCAACACATAGCATGTAAATAGTAAAAATTACACCCCAAAATACATTCTGCTACTCCTCCTGAGTATGGCGATACCACATGTGTGAGACTTTTACACAGCCTGGCCACATACAGAGGACCAACATGCAAGGAACACCATCAGGTGTTCTAGGGACACATACCAAGAATTACACCACAACATACATTCTGCTGAGCAAAGGGTAAACAAGAGATTACCTGTGGTTTTAGTAGCACAGTTGTCCCAGGAGGATAGCACTGGTCCAGGCAGCAGGCAGAGACTTGGTCAGCAAAAGTGAACATAATTGAACAGGCAGGAATACTGTCCATAGTCAGTACAGGCAGCAGGCAGGGATACTGTCCATATACAGTCCAGGGTCAGTGCAGGCATAGATTGTCAGCAGTGCCAAAATATTGGTCCTGGTAGTAGGCAGGTTCATGTGGTGTAGTCAGTTCATGTGACAGGCAGAGGCATGATGGCATAGGTCCTACAGGCAGAAGTAGGGCCTCGTCCAAGACAGAATGGGGACAGGATTAGAGGCTTCTCCCACCCAAATCTTTTTGAAGCCTCTGACTCTCCAGACAATAATCTAGGAATGAGAAAACAAAAAACTAGTTTTCTTCATCCAGAAAAACAATTCTGGATCCCCTCACATATGTGAGACCCATGTGTTATGAATCCCACTAGTCCACTGGCAGGGTACAAGATCAGTCCAAGAGGCAGGCAAAAAGCATGGCAAACATTCCAGGGTCAGTTCCAGATCAGGCAGAGGTATGTACAGAATCGGTAGGCAGAAGCGTGGTCGAATAACAGTCCAGGGTCAGTTTCAAATCAGGCAGCGGTATAAACAGAATCGGTAGGCAGAAGCGTGGTCTAATTACAAGCCAGGGTCAGTTAAAGAGCAAGCAGAGGCATAAGGGTTGTGAAGGTAAATGGCAGGAAGTGAGGGTTATGTTTACCATACCTCACTAATAATTTATTGAAGTATGGTAACGGCGGAAATGGTCAACTATGCAGAGGCCTGGTTGGGAAGGACATTGGGTGCATTGATAAGTGGTGTCTCTTCTCACTCCTCCTTGAGTGCACACCGGGCATTTTTTCTGGCGTTGGTCTGGGAGGGATTTTATCAGCAAAGTGACATTCGGAGAGTCTGCTAATCCCATTGGGATCTAATGTTTTCTGGTGGGTCGTTCAGGTATACAAGAGCAGTGGGGATTTCCTCCTGGTAGAAAAGGAAGGGTTTGGGTCTTTCAGTGGATTTCCGATAGATTACATAAGAGTTGTATATGGCCAAATTTTTTATACCACTGGTATGTTTGTCTTGTGGAAAGGTAGGGTTCAGTCAACACCCCCATGAACATATTGTATTTGTGAATACATGTTGGCTTTTGGATTGGCCCATTCCTCCCGGTGATCTTAACAAATGTATTGTTGTGGATCAAAGAAAGCATGTAGGCATCCCTTCTGTCCCTCCACTTCACAGCCAGAATTTCCTCATTCCGTAAACTTGCCACCTCCCCTCTTCTTAACTTTTTGTTGACGAGGCTTTGAGGAAAGCCCCTTCCGGTTCGTCCGTACGGTGCCGCATGCTGGAGTGTTCTTTCTGTGAAGGTTGCGGAACAGGGGCAAACTTGTATAAAAATGATCTACGTACAAATGGTATCCTTTCTCCAGGAGTGGGTTTATGAGTTCCCAAACAACTTTCCTACTTGATCCCATGTAGTCTGGGCAATTAGGGGGATGCAGCTGGGTGTCCTTCCCTTCATATACCATGAAAGCATATGTGTACTCTGTGGCTCGGCTGCACAATTTATAAAGCTTCACCCCATAGCGGGCCCTTTTGGTGGGAATAAATTGTTTTAAGCCCGGCCTGTCAGAAAATTTGATAAGGGACTCACCCATGCATATGTGTTAGTCTGAGGTAAACAATTGGGGGAAGATTTCAGAAAAAAATATTAAGTAGCGGCCAAACTTTATACGCGTATCAAAATTTTGGGTCGTTTTGGGGGAGGGCACTGGGTATTATCATTGTAGTGTAGGAATCTTATAATCATGAGATATCTGGTTCTGGGCATTACTGAGGAAAAGATGGGCATGTAGTAGATGGGGCGGGATGACCAATATGAAAGCAATTCTTTTTTTTTTTTGTTTAGTCCCATACAGAATTTTTTTTTTTTTTTTTAAGCTCCTCCACTGTTGGGGCTTTCTGAATTTGTGGAGGAATCCGAAGCATAGAGCTCCCCTTTGCTCCTGTCGGCCGCAAGCATATCGTACACCCCCTCAACTGAAATTAATCTTCTAGCCATTGTTGGTGATGACAGAAGGCACACGTGACACTGATGGCACTGATACGTGGCACTGGTGGCACTGATAACAGATGACATGTGGCACTGACAGGTGGTACTGATGATAGATGGCACTAATACGCAGAACTGATGACCCTGATGCATGGCAGTGATGACATGTGACACTGATATGTGGCACTGATAACAGATGGCACGTGGCACTGACAGGTGGCATTGATGGCAGATGGCACTGATATGTCCTGTGGGCACTATGTACTGTGTATTTTTTCGCTCACTATCACTCAAGCTGCAGCACAGAAGCTCTCCCTCCTCACACACGGTCTCTGTGTGGGGAGGGGAGCCGGCAATAAGAGATGATCTCATGTTTACATTTGAGATCATCTCTCATTGGACACAAAGATCAAGTGCTAAATGGCCGCTGTGATTGGCCATTTAGCACAATCTGTGATTGGGCGTGTCCAAGAGACACGGCCAACATAGATTTTCCCCGATGCGCACCCTCGGGGGCACGCGGGGAAGGAGGAAACAGGAGGACGTCCAGGGACGCCCTCCCAGCAATTGAGCGCCGCGTTGTAGATGTATTTTGTCAATAGTGTGTGCTCAAAGTGGTTAATGACACTGAAAGCGCAACTTGGTAATTTTAGGTTTATATATGTGGCCATACACTGTACAATCTGATTGTACAATCTATGCACACAATCTCCTTTAGATTTACAAAAACTATATAATATGAGGACACACCTACAATCCAATCACTCTGTATAAAATCAGGCAGTCTTGTGCACTTCATCAGGGGTGTCATGTAGGCTGCATGGAAACCCAGGGAATTTAGCATGCATCCTAAGCCCGTCTGAAGGGACGCTGGGGAATCCAGGCAAATCCATGCATGGAGGAATGCTGGGGGGTGCTGTGAATAAACTCCTTCCTGTGTCTTTCTGGTTCCTCTGTCTGTTTGTATACCAGGAAGTTTCTGAAGTGATCTGTGAAAGGTACATTAATGTTCTATTAGTACATAGGGGAGCTGGATTTTGAAAAAAAAGCACACATAGCCATATACATATTTTTTGGAACTAGTGTTGATATTGGTTGTATGTGAAAAAGAGCTCATAATTCTATAAATAACTACACTATATATGTTTCGATTTTTTTTTAAGATGAACGAGGAATGGAAACCTTGTAATGTATTTTCACTGAAAGTACGCCTTATTTACCCTATGTAGGGTTTACAGAAGCTCTAAAGCAGTGGTTCTCAACCTGGGGGGTCGGGACCCCCTTGGGGGTCGAATGACAATTTGCCAGGGGTCCCCAAATCCTTAGCTGTTCCTGAAGCTCGCCCCGCTCTCCCAGGCTTTACGCGGCCACCCAGCAGGACTATCCCTGGAGCTCGAAGCCACCTACTCGGCCTCTTCGCAGTCGCCCATTAAGTTCATGGCATGGCTGGGGGGCAGAGACTAGAGGTCAGCTGAGTGGTATGGAATGTGAAGAGGGAGGGGTTGGAGGAGACCCCATCTCCTGATTTTGGCATAGGTGTCACTGCTGCGAGACACCGTAAAGTCAGAGAAAAAGTGAAGCCAGAGACACAGTGATTATAGTTGCCATTAAAAGTCCCCACTACTCAGATCAGCAGATGACCTTGATCAGGAGCACCTAAGTTGGCTGATCAGAACTCCCCGCCAGCACTGCCACTCATCCCAACTTCCCACCAGTACTGCCACTCCCCCCCCCCCAATAGGGAGTAAGAGAAGGAATAAAAGTAGAGAATACATGGAAGGGAGAGGAATAGAAGGGGAGGAACAAAGAAAAAGGAGAGAAAGAATAAGAGAAAGTACAAGAAAGGCAGCTAGAGAGGGATGGGGGACAAGATAGGATAGAGAGAGAGATAAAAGGGAAAGAAAGAAGAACACAGATAGAGAGTGGTACATGGTAAAATGTACCACAAGGGGTTTTAATACTGTACGGGTGGAAGAGACTCGGGGAGCGCTAAATTTCCGTGGGTTAGGGGTGCAAACTACTTGTCTTACCTTGGGTACTGACAACCCACGCTACGAAAATAATTTTATTGTTGGGGGTCCCCACAACTTGGGAAATGTTATCAAGGGGTCAAGGCACTAGAAAGGTTGAGAACCACTGCTCTAAAGGGAATAATGCAGGATGTCATTCTCAGGACACCTAGATTGGGCCAGTTCAAAAATCTTGCAATTGTGTTTAGATCTGAAGTATACACTCTATTCAGATGAATACCTTAATGCATCATCTTCATTATTAATTAAATGATACTTCTTTGTTGTGTCATTTTAGCTACCAGGCAATGATGGAACATTTCTATAAAACACTCACAACTTAATAAGCCTACATTATTGTGTTTCCTTGACAAATGAAAGTTGGTATCCAAAAAAAGTGGGAATGAAAATGTAAAAAACTATATGTTTGTCTTTTCATGTACAGAAAGTTGGCTGCAGACAATAACTTATGGGTATAGCCAGGATAATGCCTGTAGATTATTGCCTTTTAAAGTATTCCCAAAAGCTTTTGTTTGCTCAATAGCTTTATCCCATTTCCTCAATAGCTAGTTGGATACATCCATAACTGTCCCATAAAAGCCCTAAATGTTTCTCCAGAAGGCCTCATAATGTCCAAAGGCTTTTAATACAACACATAAAATCAATAGCAGAAGCACGCCAAGGCTGTGCTTACACCAGACACAGAACTTATTGGGTATTCATTTGCAATGTGTATCAATTACTTCCCGGCTAATAAATAAATAATAGATAAATATATATGTGTGTGTATATATATATATATATATATATATATATATATATATATACATATATATATATATATATATACATATATACATATTCACTTATAAGAAAAAAAGGTACTCTCTCAACTCCCATGACCGTGAACTATGTATACTTTTTTGTATGACAAGCAGACAGACAGATATAGACCGACAGAAGGATAGAATAATTGCGTGGACTAGTGACGCTGTACCAAATAGAATTGATGTCCTTTTTTTTTTCACAAATAGAGCTTTCTTTTGGTGGTATTTGATCAGCTCTTATTTTTTCTGCTATAAAGAAAAAAAGAATGGCAATTTTAAATGCAAAAAACAATATTTTTTTACTTTCTGCTATAAAACATTTCCAATAAAAAAAAATGCATTTCTTAATTTAGGCCAATTTGTATTCTGCTAAATAATTTTGTAAAAAAAAAATCCCAATAAGTGTATATTGATTGGCTTGCGCAAAATTGATAGTGTCTACTAAATAGAGGGTAGATTTAGGGACTTTTTATTGGTAATGGTGGTCATCTGCCATTCTTAGCAGGACTGCAACATTGTGGCAGACAAATCTGACATCGAGTGACACCTTTTGGGGACCAGTCACACCAATACAGTGATCAGTGCTATACAAATGCACTAATCACAGTATAAATGACACTGGCAGGGAAGGGGATAACTGGGGGTGTTCCCCCAGTGTGCTTACTAACTGTCAGAGGGACAGACTCACGGCAGGAACAGAGAGATCTGTGTTCCCAATTACCAGGAGGCACAGATCTTTGTTCCTGTCTAGCAGAAAGATTGTCTGCTTTGTTTACTTCAGCAGACCACCGTTCTGTCATTCCCAGAGCGATCACGGGAGGCCGGCGACCATCACATGCGCCCTGGAGCTTGTGCACAAAATCACATACTTGTACGTGATTTTGTACAGCCAGGCCACCCTGTCACAGTATATATGTGGTGGGCGGTCCAGAACTGGTTAAGAAACCTGTTATGACAAGTGCTTTGATGCACCAAATGCAAAAAGTCTTGCATTGATCAGGGGTCTTCTAGCAAGATATTAAGGTTAGAATTATTTTAACCATAAAAACAGTAAGCATATTAAGTCTAAAATTTTGTATTAAATGTATCTTTTTAGGAACGCTTAATTTTCTGATGGTTAGCGGGGTCAAATTGATATTTTGTTTTTGATTGCAGTGATTAGAAAATTCAAAGATACATAATGGGAATTTTTCCTCAAACACATTTCTTACAGTATATGTGGTTTTTGTTTGGTAGTCCATTTGTTCCAAAATCGAATGTTAAAAGCAAATGAAATTTTGAACTTCTTTCAAACAACATTCATCAAGCCAACTAGCGTGCTGAGAATCGTCGCACAATTTTTTGTAAAAAAAAAAAGCTACTAGTGTGTGGTCAGTTTTAGTCACAGAAGATGGGAGACAAATTTTGTGTTTAAGTGCTTAGCCATTGCTTCATTAGCTCTCTCAGCTTCTGTACTGCAAAATTCTTTAAGTATGTCTCTTTTGTTTTGTGTGAGGTCCCCTACGACTGAAGTGATAAATTATATTGATGAAGCCACTCCCATTTATGGTGACATAATGTAAGAATTGGAGTAGCTGGTCATAACCTTTAACTTTCATCAAGGTATCATTGTTTGATCGATGTACACACTATGTGCTTCACATGTACAATCAGCCACGACTGGGGGGAGGATAATATACAGATCAATGTATATATGCAATACAGTAATGTAAAAATGATACAGAAACATGTAAAACAAAGAAGTAGAACATTGGTAAAAGAAAATATGCTCACTGAAAATGCATTACATACATCTTCATGTGTATCAGTGTAAGGGATCACAAAATAAAGCATACAAGCAAATTAAACAGAAGCACTATGTGTAGTATAATAACAAAACGTATACAATTAATGCACTGACATTGGTGGGGAAAAAAATGTATATATTACAGCTTACCAATCCTTATGCCGTGTACACACGATCATTTTTCCACATGAAAAAAACGTTTAAAAAAAAATGTAATTTAAAATGATCGTGTGTGGGCTTCACATAATTTTTCGTGTTCTGAAAAACGACAATTTTTTTTTTTCCGAACATGCTGCATTTTTTAACGACGTTCTAAACTATGTTGTTTTTCGGGTTGTAAAAAATGATCGTGTGTGGGCTAAAACGACGTTAAAAACCTGCGCATGCTCAGAAGCCAGTTATGAGACGGGATCGCTCGTTCTGGTAAAACTACCATTCATAATGGAGTAAGCACATTCATCACGCTGTAACAGACAGAAAAGCAGCTAAAGCAGCCCCAAGGGTGGCGTCATCCGCATGGAACTTCCCCTTTGTAGTGCTGTTGTACGTGTTGTACGTCACCGTGCTTTGCTAGAGCATTTTTTAAAAACAATGGTGTGTGGGCACCGTCGTTTTAATGATGAAGTTGGAAAAAACGTCGTTTTTTCTACATGTCGAAAAACTTTGTTTTTTTTATGCCGAAAAAATGATTGTGTGTACGCGGCATTAGATGTGGTGGAAGCATAATTTATTCTTTAGGCTTTTTTTCTCTTTTTTTTTTTTTCCACGTGGTAATCCTGCCAGTAAAACACCTCTTGTAGTAGACTCCTTTCACAGGGAACAATGTCCTCTCTGATCAGCAGGAGATCCATGACTAGATTCCCTGCTGAATCGAAGCAAAATGGGACACAGGTTTGTTGATATCCGTGTCTGTTCAGCATGTGCCTGGTGGCCCTGGTATAAACAGAATTTGTTTACATCAGTTTACCTCTGATCCATCATATTTAAACAGAAATGGATACAGTCCTTTGCTGCTTTTTTTTCTGGACATGAACAGACTCTAAGATAGTTTGATTTAAACTGATACAAGTGAAGCGTGTCCAAGATGGCGATGGGAGCGGACGTGTAACTCCAGAGCTCCCGTTCCGGATTCTGATCCTTATTTAATCTTGGTGTGGAACCACCGCAACTCACCTTCATAACACCTGCCCTGCCTTCCTGTGCCCCTGGGTATGCGGGGGACCAGGCCCGGAGGTCGGAGGAGACAGAATACTGCTGCTGTGCATACTCCGCCAAAACTTGGGCCTACTGCTTCCCCCTCAGCCTGCTGCATGGAAGCTCAGAAGGAAGCCGTGCTGGCTATCGCAAACTGCCAATCTACCTTTACCGTTAAGATTGACCACGTCCAGATCGAGACGGCCCTCATCCACCAGCATATTAATGCGTTCCGTGAGTGGGTGATAGAGGTGGAGAGAAGGGTCTCCGGCATGGAAGACACCCAGAGAGCTCATCCCTCCGACTTGATGTCCCTAAAATCCAGGGTGAAAGTTCTGGAGAACAAAGCAGAGGATGCCGAGAACCGGAACTGGCACAAACAACTTGTGGGTCCTGGGCCTGCCGGAGGGCGCAGATCCTGTCACTTTCATGGAGCAGCTGCTTCTCCCTGCACTTCTCTATTAAGCAGGCTCATCACATGCCGGTGAACAGAGGGAGCGCCACCGCGCACTTTCATCTTTAAGCTCCTCCATTACCGGGAGCTGAAGTTTGACAACACCCGGCTTCTTATATTTCCAGACGGTGGAGACGCAACGCCAGCATAAGTTCTTCGACCATGTCCGTGCTCTGCTCTGGGAGAAAGGGATCAAATACAGCATGCTATTTCCTGCTAAACTGAGGATGCAAGATGGCGAACACATGCAGTTCTTCACATCCCTCAAAGATGCAGTGGCCTGGGTAGAGACTCTGCCGCGCTGAGTTCCTTCACATTTGTTTTTCACGCTCAGGGCTGTGAGTATATCGCATGGGGGCCCCTGCTGTTTTACTTGGGAGGTGCTGGGTCACGGTGCAATCTTCAAGGGACTACACTTTGGGCCTGGTCATCTGACCATCCCTGGTTGACTCTGGTGTCCTGGTGGCTACAGGTTTCCCCTTTGCTGGGTGGGGGGGGGGCGGGTGGCGGGGTGCCTTTGGTTTGTGTATCTCCCCCTTTCCCCAAGCTGAGTTACTGGTCTCCCTTTCCCACCTTGTCCCCGACAGACTCTGTTGCCGACGCTGGAGCACCACAAGTGCACCGGAGCTTCTCAAGTCCCCCCTACCTGTACTAACTACTCCAGATTCTGGATAACAGATGCGGAGGTGGAGCCCCGGTTCCATGAGACCCTTCAACAATATTAGACTGACAACCCAGGTACGGCTGCGGAGACCTATGTGTGGGACGCTTCAAGGCCTCCTCCAGGGGGCACTATCAGTCGATCATAGCCGCAGTGCGGAGGGAGCGCAGGGTGGACCTTACTAGAGTTGAGGGTGACGCGTGTAGAAAGGAGGCCCTCTATGTTAGGACCCGGGATCCTCACCACTTTGCCCGACTTCAGTTGTTGACTCAGCAGACTCTCCTACTGCGGACATCTCTGACGGAAAAACAATTACTCCACCAGTCGCAGCGTGTTTTTGAACAGGGAAAAAGGACGGGCAGACTCCTGGCCTGGCTGTCCGGGGAACAATCAAAGGTTAACACCATCACCCGGGTCTTGGATCACGATGGGGTTTCTTACTCTACCCCTCGGGAAATTAACCAATGCTTCGCCACCTACTACCGGCGGCTCTATAGCTCCAGAGTAGCCTATGAACAAATTGACTTAATTGATTATTCTGAGGCTGTTGATGTCACCGTCCTTACTCCCTCTTCGGCAAAAATATTAGATGCCCCAATTAAACTAGAAGAGATCCCGTGTGCGTTGAAGATGATGCAGGGGGGGAGACTCTGGGACCAGACGGGTTCCCGGTTGAGTTTTATAAAAAACTATATGGAGGATCTTGGCCCTAGACTACAGTCCATTTTGTCTTGGGTGTCGGAGTCCGGAGTTCTCCCAGACTCAATGAGTGACGCGGTAATAGTGGTCATCCCTAAGCTTGGTAAGGACCCCACCCTCTGTTCCTCCTACCGGCCCATCTCTCTCCTCAACGTCAATGCTAAAATATTCGCAAAGGTGCTCGCCAACTGCTTAAATACTGTTATCGCAGCCTTGGTCCATCTGGTTCAGACAGGCTTTATGCCAGGCCATGGCACGGATATAAACTTGCGTTGCTTACACACCCACATGGCGGTTGCGGGCTTGGACATGGCCTCACTCGACGCTGAGAAGGCCTTTGACTCGGTCGAGTGGGGCTACCTCTGGACGGTTTTATCTCGTTTTGGCTTAGGCCCCCGTTTCCTCTCCTGGATACGAATGCTATATGCTCACCCCAGGGCGAGCGTCCTCACCAACGGCACTCTGTCAGGTTTATTTGTTTCTGGGGAGGGGGACTAGGCAGGGCTGCCCACTGTCCCTGGGGTTGTTCGCCCTGGCGCCCAAACCTTTGGCCGCCCATCTGCAGAGGAACTCTGGGGTCAGAGGTGTCCGGGTGGGTCCCCTGGAGGAAAAATGGTCCTTATACGCGGACGACTACCTGTTGTACCTGGCAAACATCTCTGCAATATCCCATGTGGAAGAAAAATATATTTTAAATATATTTAAAAAAAACATTTGTAATATATGTTTCCCAAATATATTGACATATATTTGAAATAGTACAATTTTGGCCATATTCAATATATTTCAAAAATATATTTCAATATGTGAATATATGGGAAATATATTTTGGAATGCATTGTTAAATATGTTGCAAATATATTCATAAATATATGTTAAATGTAGTTCTGAATGCATTTAGCAATGTATTTATGCAACCATAAATATATTGCAACGTGCATTTTGGAATGCATTGTGAATATATTCAGATATATATTGCTAAATGCATTCAGAAGTACATTTAACATATACAGTGCCTTGCGAAAGTATTCGGCCCCCTTGAACTTTGCGACCTTTTGCCACATTTCAGGCTTCAAACATAAAGATATAAAACTGTATTATTATTATTTTTTTAAGAATTAACAACAAGTGGGACACAATCATGAAGTGGAACAAAATTTATTGGATATTTCAAACTTATTTAACAAATAAAAAACTGAAAAATTGGGCGTGCAAAATTATTCAGCCCCTTTACTTTCAGTGCAGCAAACTCTCTCCAGAAGTTCAGTGAGGATCTCTGAATGATCCAATGTTGACCTAAATGACTAATGATGATAAATAGAATCCACCTGTGTGTAATCAAGTCTCCGTATAAATGCACCTGCACTGTGATAGTCTCAGAGGTCCATTTAAAGCACAGAGAGCTTAATGAAGAACAAGGAACACACCAGGCAGGTCCAAGATACTGTTGTGGAGACGTTGAAAGCCGTATTTGGATACAAAAAGATTTCCCAAGCTTTAAACATCCCAAGGAGCACTGTGCAAGCAATAATATTGAAATGGAAGGAGTATCAGACCACTGCAAATCTACAAAGACATGGCCGTCCCTCTAAACTTTCAGCTCATACAAGGAGAAGACTGATCAGAGATGCAGCCAAGAGGCCCATGATCACTCTGGATGAACTGCAGAGATCTACAGCTGAGGTGGGAGACTCTGTCCATAGGACAACAATCAGTCGTATACTGCACAAATCTGGCCTTTATGGAAGAGTGGCAAGAAGAAAGCCATTTCTTAAAGATATCCATAAAAAGTGTTTAAAGTTTGCCACAAGCCACCTGGGAGACACACCAAACATGTGGAAGAAGGTGCTCTGGTCAGATGACACCAAAATCGAACTTTTTGGCAACAATGCAAAATGTTATGTTTGGCGTAAAAGCAACACAGCTCATCACCCTGAACACACCATCCCCTCTGTCAAACATGGTGGTGGCAGCATCATGGTTTGGGCCTGCTTTTCTTCAGCAGGGACAGGGAAGATGGTTAAAATTGATGGGAAGATGGATGGAGCCAAATACAGGACCATTCTGGAAGAAAACCTGATGGAGTCTGCAAAAGACCTGAGACTGGGACGGAGATTTGTCTTCCAACAAGACAATGATCCAAAACATAAAGCAAAATCTACAATGGAATGGTTCACAAATAAACATATCCAGGTGTTAGAATGGCCAAGTCAAAGTCCAGACCTGAATCCAATCGAGAATCTGTGGAAAGAACTGAAAACTGCTGTTCACAAACTCTCTGCATCCAACCTCACTGAGCTTTTGTTTTGCAAGGAGGAATGGGCAAAAATTTCAGTCTCTCGATGTGCAAAACTGATAGAGACATACCCCAAGCGACTTACAGCTGTAATCGCAGCAAAAGGTGGCACTACAAAGTATTAACTTAAGGGGGCTGAATAATTTTGCACGCCCAATTTTTCAGTTTTTTACTTGTTAAAAAAGTTTGAAATATCCAATAAATTTTGTTCCACTTCATGATTGTGTCCCACTTGTTGTTGATTCTTCAAAAAAAAATACAGTTTTATATCTTTATGTTTGAAGCCTGAAATGTGGCAAAAGGTTGCAAAGTTCAAGGGGGCCAAATACTTTCGCAAGGCACTGTATTTCTGAATACATTCACAAATATATTGCTAAATGCATTTAGAAGTACATCTAACATATATTTATAAATATATTGACAACACATTCCAAAATGCACTTTGCAATATATTTATGGCTGCAAAAATATATTGCTAAATGTATTCAGAAGTACATTTAACATGTATCTATGAATATATTTGCATTTCAAATTATATTCAATATTATATTCACAAATATATTGAAATATATTTTTAAAATATATTGAATATGGCCAAAATTGTAGTATTTCAAATATATGTCAATATATTTGGGTAAAATATATTAAGAATTTAAAAAAAATATATATATTTTAAATATAAATGTAAATGTACTTCTGAATGCAAAATTTAAAAAAATACATTCTTATTACATTCTGAAATGCTGTGCATTTATATATTGTATTTTATATATTGTAGGCCTATAAAACCAGCAAACATTTGGGAAAAAAAAAACAATAACACAGTACAGTACAATACAACAAAACTTTATTATCATGTAAATATACAAAAACTACAACACAGAGAATAGAAAGGGGTGTTAACTGTGGTAAATGACATTAATGACATAAAAGTTTATTTGTGGTATTCTGATGAGGTTCCTGATGTTTCCCTTCAGGTGATATTTCAACGCCGCAATTTTTCTCGTAACAGCATCACTGAACACACCTTTTGAAGTCCTAGGAAACTTTGCCAAAGTAGCAACTTTAAAAAGCAAATGGAAAATATTAGACTTATTAGATTTTCCCTGTGAATCAAAAGCCATTTAAGACCCCTTTCACACTGCAGCGCTGCTAAAGCTCTGGCGGTTTTTGCAGTGTTTTTGTAGCACTTTTTAGGCGTTTTTTTTTTTTAAAAGGGAAAACGTCCAGTTTTTATGCGCTTTTAATGTGCTTTGGAAGCGCTGCCCATTAATTTCAATATTCAGGTGCATTTTAGGAGCACTATTTATAGCTCTCCCAACCCGCCCCAGATGCTGCTTGCAGGACTTTTTCTAATGTTCCGCAAGCGAATCGCCCCAGTGTGAAAGTACTCATTGCACTGAAAGGGATGCAGTTTTATGAGCTTTTTAGAGGCTATTTCTAGCGCTAAAACGCCTGAAAACTGCCTCAGTGTGAAAGGAGTCTAATAGATGCAGCTGAGTAAATAAAACTAACAAAATTAAGCATGTATAAAAACATCAAAATGTTATAGACTTTTCAAAAATCAGTATAAAAATCAACATCTTGCCTACAACTTGCCTTATTAGTTAGTTCAGACTACTACCAGACTGAGCAAGATATCTCACTTTGACACAACAGTCAAATTGGCTTACAGTCTACATGTTAAAGCTGATGTTTTCATAGGGTCTAACTGTACCCGCTTCTCTCCATCTGTCAGCCGCTTGGAGGCACCGCCTTAAAAGTTACTTTTTTTTTAAGTGTAAAGGTACAAGGGTTTTTACCTTCATGTATTCTATGCATGAAGGTAAAGAAAAAACTTCTGTGTGCAGCAGCCCCCCTATACTAACATGAGCCCCCTCTCGATCCAGTGAAGTCCACGAGAGCCTCGTCTCTCCAGGAACTTGCACTGCTGATTGGCTTTCTGTAGCGGTGGGAGCTATTGGCTCCCAGTGCTGTCAATCACAGCCAGTGAGCTAATTAGGAGATGGGGCCAAGGCAAGGCTCAGTGTGTGATTGGACACACAGAGCTCTGGTTCAGAAAAACAGGCATGGGACCTGAGAAGAGAAGGATCTGAGCTGCTCTGTACAAAAACCCTTTCACAGAGCAGGTAAATAGGAGTAGGACATGTTTGATATTTAAAAAAAAAAAGCTCAGAATTCATGGTTCCATCAATTATGGTAAGTTGTCCAGGTTCTGAAGCTGCAAAGCAGTCCCAGACCATAACGCTACCATCTCCATGTCTGACTGTTGGTATGATATTCTTGTTATGAAATACTGTATTCGTTTAATGCCAGATGTAACGGGGTGCACACCTTCCAAAAAGTAATTTTTTTTATCTCATCAGTCCACAGAATATTTGCCTAAAAGTTTTGGGGATAACATCAAGTTGTTTTTTTGGTAAATGTGAGATGAGCCTTTGTGTTTTTGGTCAGCAATGGCATTGGCCTTGGAACTCTCCCATGGGTGCCATTTTTGTCCAGTCTCTTTCTTTTTGTTGAATCATGAACACTGTTCTTACCTGAGGCAAGTGAGGCTTGCAGTTCTTTTGTTGTTGTTCTGGGTTATTTTATGACCTCCTGGATGAGTTGTTGTTGTGCTCTTTTTGTCATTTTGGTTGGGAGGCAACTCCTGGTAAGGTTCACCACCGTTCCATGTTTTCTCCATTTCTGGATAATGGCTCTCACCGTGTTTGCTTTTTGAGATCTTTTAGCATGCTTCACTGTGTCAGACGTCTTCTATGTAAATGATTTTTTGTTTCAACAGGTCTGGGAGTAATCAGGCCTGGGTGTGGCAAGTGACATTTAACAATTTTTTACCAAAAAATTGTGGTTAATCACAGTTCATTCATGATTCAGCATGTGAGGGGGCAATTACTTTTTAAGGCAGGGCCAGGCAGGTTTGAACAGTTTTTTTTTTGTTTTGTTTTTTCAATTAATAAATTAAACAATAATTTTAAAACTGCATCTTGGATTTACTTGGGTTATCTTTGTATATTATTAAAATGTGTTTGATTTGAATCATTTAAGTGTGAGAAATATGCAAAAAATCAGGAAGGGGGCAAATACTTTTCCACAGCATTGTGTGTGTGTGTGTGTGTGTATATATATATATGTGTTATATAATATATATATATATATTATGACCATATACCCAATCCTATATATTATATTTTTGTTTGCTAGCTGTTATTACAGCGGTCAGTTTACAGCATTACTGTGCCATATGCAAGCTCAAGGCAGAACAAGAACAGAAATGTGACAAGCATTTGTCTCTGATTCTTTTTACTCAGGGGAAATGAGTTTGTTAAGCAGCTGCAGCAATTGTATCGCTATTATGCATAAAGGATGACAGGGTAGATCAGGTACAGCATATATTTGTATATGCTTAGCAGGTCTGGTGTGTTTAAGAAGCTGCATTCAGCACAAAATACCACAGAATGATAAGGCAGAAACATGACAGACAGGCAGAACTGTGCAGATAAACAACTGGAGAGGGTGAAAATTGCACTCAGTGCTTCCCACTGGCTTACAAATCATCTTCTACTTCAGTAGGAGAAAATCCAGTACATATGTATGTTTCCAGTTTTATATGCAAATCTGATTTATGAAATTTCAGATGGTTCAATTAATTTGTCTTTACACAATAAGAATATTTTGTGTAATTGCAAATGTATTTTTTTTCGACATTTAAGTTATTGCTATTACATCTTTTGTGAGATGCAAACACTAGTAGTAGCATCCACATTTCAAAAGGTTGCCTGAATGGACCTTGCTGTGAAATGTTCTAGTGCAGTGTATAAAGCTAAGTTATGTTGCCTGTCATAAGAACAGCATGCCAGATTCACACAAAAAATAACTTTCTCATGGCATTTTCAGAATTTAAAAATAAATGCCAATTTTAAGTTATGTGTTTTACTGTATATGGTATGTGTTCGCAAAATAGAATGTTTTTGCTTTGTTGTTACAAATCAGATTGTGTTAATGAAATTAGTATTTGATAAAGCTCTCATACCTCTTAAAAAGGAAAGAAAAATAAACAAATGTTGTGTTTTGTATGTTAAACACAGCCTTTTAAATAAAAAAAAATCTCTATAGATCTATATTTAATATATTACAAAGGGATGTGTTTTTATATATATATATATATATATATATATATATATATATATATATATATATATATATATATATATATATATATATATATTTATTTATTTATTTTCACATTGCAAGACAAATCCTACAGCCTATTCAGTGTCGACAGCATGCAGTTTTTTTGGTAAGGTTTTTGCTACTTTCAGAATCTCCAAATAACAAATAATGGTCAGCATGAGTTAAATATAGATTTTAAAACGTGTCATCTGTAACCTTGAACATACATAAAGTTATGTTAATATATTCATTGTTTTGTGATATATTCAGTATATCCCGGACAGATGAATCAGAGCTGCAAAACCAGGGTGTTAGTCGATCGCAAAATAATTCAGTGTCAGTTAAACCGCTGCCCCGTTCTCCTTGGATCATCTCTAAATAAAAGTGTTATCTGTTGTGCATTGCAGATGGGGGTAAAGAAGTTCTATCTATGCACCAAGTGTTGTTGAATTTGATTCGAAGTAACAAAGCATTGGTTCCAGAAGAAGAAATTGCAAACATGCTCCAGTGGGAGGAGCTAGAGTGGCAAAAATATGCAGAAGAATGCAAAGGAATGATTGTCACTAACCCTGTAATGGTAAGTTTATTTGAGGCTTTTTGTTTTTTGTTTGGGCTCACAAAGCCTTGTGTATTAGTGGTTTCTCTCATAGCACTCCTATGCATAAAGACTGTCATGATGTAAAACAATAGTACTTGTTTGTCCCGCCACCGAGCTGCACTGACTTTTAGAGATAACCTTGCAAAAAATCTTGGAAAAAAAAAACTTGCTGAAAGCTTTTTGACATTCAACTGACTTCTGGGTTTTTTGGTTGCCTGGTCCCCTGCTACACTCTGGTTCCTTCCTCTGCAGCACTTGACCCACACACACTCCGCAAGAACAGCCCATGAGTGGACAACTAGAAAGAAGACTACCTCAGCCACCACTGCCTAGATCAAGGGGAATGGGCCCTTCACCTAGACATCTTAAATCTGATATGTTAAAAATGGGGGACTCTTCATGTAGACCCGCTAGCCTCCAGATTTAATAACACATGTCATCTCAAGGCCCTTTTTCCATCCTGCTTCACAGTCGCTGGGTTTAAAGTATATGTGAACCCTAACCTTGTAAAACAGCACATTCAGTCTAAAATAGACATGCAAGGCAAAACATCTCAGTTCTGGGAAGGCTGTCCACAAGGTTTAGGAGTGTGTCTATGGGAATCCCAAAGGTTGAGGTCAGGACTTTTTAAGGCACTGTATGTTCTATAGTCCAGATATGTGCTATGTACAGAGGTGTAGTCCCGATACACTTTCCGTCTCGTGGTCTCAAGTTATGGACAAATCTTCCAATGCGGGCACTAGTTCTGGTGACCTGAGGGTCCTGAAGGAATTCCCCTAATTTGCAGAGATTTCCCCTCACTTTCAGTGTGTCTATGACACAGGAAGTGATGGGAAATCTCCACAATGGGACACAGATGGCAAAAAAAAAAATCTGACAAGGGTTATCACCATCCCTTACAAAATCCAAAATGGGGGGAAAAATTGTTTTGCCTATAGTTCTACTTTAACCACTTCCCGCCTGGCCTATAGAAGAATGACGGCCCGGCGGTCATATGGCATCCAACAGGATAAGCCACAATAGCGCGCCGCGCAGTGATTGGTGGTGTGGTGTTTCACTCTGACACACAGCAGCTCCGATCGTGGTAAAGAGCTCATGATGTAGGCTCTTTACCACGTGATCAGATGTGACCAATCACAGCTGATTACAGCGTGTAACCAGGAAGTGGCGGTAAACGTCTTTCCTCCGTTCGCACTGACAGGGGGAGCCAATCAGCATCTCTCCTGTTAGAGGGGGGGTCTGAGCTAATAATCAGTGCATTGATTATCAGCGCAGCCCCCATCAGAGGTGCCCACCACAGCTGCTAATCAGTAAGTGCCAATCGGTGTCCATCAGCAATGCATGTCATTGAACTAAACAGATGTAAATCAGTGCCCATCAGTAATGACTGTCAGTACCTCATCATCAGTGCCATCTATTAGTGCCACCTGTCAGTGCCTATTAGTGCTGCCTGTCAGTGCCCATCAATTCAACATATTAGTGCCCCCTCATCAGTCGTTAGTGCAGCCTCATCAGTGCCCATCAGTGAAGGAGAAAACAGAATTGTATAACACATAAAATACCACCAAAAGAAAGCTCTATTTGTGAGAAGAAAAATATACAAATTTAGTTTGGGTACAGTGTTGCATGACCGCGCAATTGTCATTCAAACCTGAAAATTGTCCTGGGCAAGGAAGGGGGGAAGTGCCCTGTATTGAAGTGGTTAAGGACTGGTAAGCTGCAATGTATGACAGTTTTGTTTATTGGTTTTGGTACACTTTAACCATAATTTCATTTAAGTAATCGCTTATTGATTAAAAACATCAGACATTACCCTTTTTCTCTTGAAGGTTTGTTTTTACTCTAAAGTAACAGTCCCCCTTGAAAGCTTTAATCAGGTCATTAAAGGGCATGTATTATGTTATATGACTAAAGTGAAACTGAGAACATGTTTGTGGGAGATTCACAATGTTTCACTTATATCATTTACTGTATATCAGCAATTCAGTAAACCAATTTACTAATAAACATTCTTAAAAATTGTCTACAGTTTAATGATTTACTTGTTCACAAGACCCCCATTCTTGGTGTTTTCATGATTCATGTATTGTAGCTGACATTGAAGAAGTAACTCTGAAATCCCCAGAATGGCTTCCTGGAGCTCTTTAAAAGTTAAGCAGAGACTAGTGTTGACAGATGTAGGTCCCATGTGGTGTTATACAAACTCTATGTTGTAATCATATACCAATTGTTTTTTTTGTTTTTGTTTTTAAGAAACCCAGCTCAGTTCGAATTGATCAGCTTGACCGTGAGCAGTTTAACCCAGAAGTGATTACTTTCCCTATTATTGTGCATTTTGGTATAAGACCTGCCCAGCTGAGTTATGCTGGAGATCCACAGTAAGTTTCTTTTTCTACATACCATACAGTAAATGATATTTGTTCTGAATCAAAAATGTAATTCTGTACTTGAGATGTTCTTCATGCTTCTCATTAAATATACTGTAGTCCTGCTATATATTAGTATTTTAAGTGTTTGGCATGTTATTAGTAAACATGAACAATTGAATGATTAAAGCTGAACTCCAGGCAGCTATAAAAATAATGAATGCAGCTTTGTATTCATAAATACATGTGTTGTAACCACACAGCACAGGCTGGACATTCATAGAGTCTGAGTTAAATGCAATTCTGTTGGGCAAGTAAAACTGTTCTAAATGTATTTAAAAACTGTACAAGAAATGAGCAAGAAAAACACACACATGTGTGTGTAATATATATAATATGCTAATATGCACACAGTACTGTGCAAAGGCTTAATGCAGGTGTGAAGACACGCTTATTCATTTACACAATGCAAAGTGAGCAAATAGAAGAAACATCTAAATACTTTTGACTCCAAGACGGCTTCAATTTTTACACTTGCATGCTTTGTACGATTAACCAATTATACCAAGCAAGTGCTAATGTGTAAGTTGAAACACTAACTGAAATGGAAATGGCTGTGTAGGATGCTTAAAATTTGGGTGAAGAACAGCCAAACCCTGCTACTAAGGTGAGGTTGTGGAAGACAATTCCTTGTCACAGGTCGTACACCATGGCAAGACTGAGCACACAAGGTAGTTTACTGCATCAGCAATGTCTCTCCCAGGCAAAGATTTCAAAGCAGACTGGGGTTTCAAGATGTTGTTCAAGCTCTTTAGAGGGCGCACAAAGAAACAGCCAACTTTGAGGACCGTAGACACGGTTGTCGGCCAAGGAAATGTAATGCAGCAGATGAGACACATCATGCTTACTTCCCTTCAATATTAAAAGATGTCCAGCAGTGCCATCAACACAGAACTGGCGTAAACCAGTGGGACTTGGGAGAAGTATGGCCATAAGTGGTTCTCATGGAAGAACTGTAGCCAAAAAGCCATACAGTACCTCTGATGTGAAAACAAAGCTTAGGGACTCGACTATGTAGCAGGCAGTTAGTTGGCCGAAGACTGGATAGCGGTACAATAATGAGTGTCTAACAGGCAACAATGAATCGTGGTGGAGATTCGTTGCAAGTTGGGGCCAATGTAGTTGAAAAATTGGTCAGGATCAATGATGTCCTCAATGCTTAGCTAAACAGGCAGATACATAACCATCATGCCATACAATCAGGGAGGCGTCTGATTGGCTCCACATTTTTTTCTGCGGCAGGACAACGACCCCAAATATACAGCCAATGTCATTAAAGAAGTGCAGCCAAAGCTTGTTTAGCTGTAGTTCTGTGGATCACAGGAACGCAGTTTGTTCTGCACTCCTGTGACACATTTTCAGCAGACAGTGGGCTGAAGCCTGCTTTTGGCTGATGTCACAGAGCCAGTCCAGGCTGGGTAAAAATCGTGACCATATGGTCGGGATCCATCCAGAAGCCTGGACCTGCCGCTGTCTCTGCCGCGAGCCACTGAGAGCCTGAGCCAGCTGCTCCTTCCCCCTCCACAGCCCAGCGATTCATTGAGGGGGGGGGCGCAACAGGGCAGAGAGTGACCTGACATTCACCAGCTCTCTGTTCATGGAGCTCTGAGATCCGAGTGATCAGCGGTGTTTGACCGCTTGGTTCTCACTTTTAGAGCCAGCGGGGGACTGATGCTTAATCCACCTAGGTAAGTATGTAAAAAGGCACAGTCATGAACGGGTTATGTGTAAATGAGTACAGGGAATATGAATAAGACAAATACAAAGGACAAAACAAAATAATAACAACATCTACTCTCTACTGTCCCTGTAAATGTGACATGAGTCTTTGAAAATGTTTGGAAGGAGAGCGTAATGCCCGTTTTATTCTTGCAGCTCATGATCTAGAACACAAAGAAAACAATGCAATTTATACTGATTACATACATTGAACTCCTGTTTACATATATTTGTCACTGTCTTTGTTTCAATAAAGTGTTTAATGAAGATTCATGTTCTCCTGCTAATTGTTTATTGAAACCTTTGAAAGACAAGAGCCTAATTATCCATGGCTAGTTAACAGCAAGAGTAACAACACAGGTTAAAACAGTATAAGCTTATGCACTCCATAATTCAGCAAAATAAAGACAAATGGCATTGCTCAAGGGGAGTAAACCTCTTGCAGGAAGAATTTCAGACAAAAATATAAATATGTATCTATATGATGTAGGTAATGGCAGGGATTGCTCATCTGTAATATGTTCACAATGTTTCTCAACACTGATAAGGTTTAGCTTAATTGCTTATGGTCAGCTCTGGCTTGTATTACGCTGTCAGTTCAGGTTTTGCAATGCCCCCCTACTTAGCCTAGTCTGCTGGTGCATGTTCTTGTAATCTTGTCATTGTGTGCAGTTTCCGTGACCTCAAACACATTTCAGAACAATGTAGTTGTTTGCATGCTTTGAATAGCTGAACACCAACAATATTTCACTATATATTTTGTTTTCTATTTACGTTATGAGATACAATATTTTGTTTGCATTTTTTGTACAAAGGATGAACTGAAAATGCACCTCACTACGCAGCCCTCAATCCGCAATATCTGTAGCCGGCAATATATTTTTGCCATACTCGAATATTCATTTCATTGGCAGCAGAAGCCTTCTATAGTGTAGATCAGTAGGAACATTTGATTGCTTTGGTGCCATTTCATAGTTTACTACAGCTGTGTCCTGGCAATATTACTTTGGAGTGGCTGCAGTAGCTATTTGTTTCCATTTTTGCATTGTGTTTGAGATGCTCAGCATAGAACCTGTCTGCTTAAGTACAAAGAATGGTTCAGAAAGCAAAAATGGTTTATCTCTAGAGTAGATGCGGACATGACAGGGTGTCATTTGCTCTGAATGGAAATAATAAAGTTACAAACTTACTGAAAGGTTTTTCTTGGATTCAAACGTTTAGTACTGTTATATACTTCTGTGACAACCGCTGTTCTGTGAAGTGTCCCAGCTTATCATTAAGAGGCACAGTGAAGGGCCAGCTGTAGAAAATTAATTTGGTGGCCTAGGGTGGGAAGCTGCTTGAAAGCTCTTCCTTTCCCGCCTATGTACTGTAGTTCATTGCTCACAAAGAATGACAGTGATTTTCAAGACTTTTTGAAAAGCGCTGTAAAGAGAATAGTTTAATCCTTCAGGTAAGAATGGTAGCAATGGCCCTTATCTCACAGTCATTGCAAAGTGGCTACAGGAACACCTCCGAAGCATTGAAGACCCCACCATTCTTATATTTAGGACCTGTGTTATGCAATCCTAAAAATCTTTTGTCATTGATACTGGAGTTTTTCAACGTCCTATTTTTTTTATTTCTCTTTCTTTTATATATATATATATATATATATATATATATAAGGATAAAAATAAAGACTTGCGCTTAAATAAAAAACAATGTTCAAAAAACAGTATTGAAAAAAGTGTCCACAAGTGATGTGTTGATATATTAATTCCACAAGTTGATAATCTTATTATGCATCTCCACCATCCAGCACCATAGAAAGTGATTTTGTGCAACAATGCCGCCGCCAAAGGTAAAAATGTCTGCTTACCAGCTTAAATCGTCCTTTAATTACAAGAGATCAGTCTCGCTTGTGGTTATAGCCCAGCCAAGGCCTTTGATGGAGCCCTCCTGTCCTTGGCAAACTCCTTTACCGATGGATGTGTGGAGGCCGACGCTCCATACTTAAGGCAATTTCCTTCTGCTTAGCTGAAGTGAACTATTCTTATGTGAATAAATGTTTTAAACATTTACACCACATGGAGCTTTTTATTTTATTTTAATGGACGCTGTTATACCTGCATCGGCTAAGGGGTTTCACTAAGGACATGAGGGCTCCGGAGACCATCAAAGGCCTTAGCTGGGCTATAGCCACCAGCGAGAACGACCTCTTGTAATGAAAGGTCACTTGGAGCTGGTAAGCAGACATTTTATTTACTTTTGGTGGTGGCATTGTTGCACAAGATCACTTTCTATGGTGCTGGATGGTGGCGATGCATAACATTAACGCTTGGAATTAATGTATTGACGTAGCACTTGTGGACTCTTTTCATTATTGTTGTTTGGACATTTGTTATTTTTTTTTTTTTTTAGCGCAACTCTTTTATCCTATTTTTGAACTGTATTTATTACAGAGGAGTTGCTGCTTATGCTAATTAAGTTATTGGTGTAGCACATTTTTTTTTGCTCATATTTTTTTTTTTACAGTTATATATAACTATCACTGATATGTTGGCTGTCATGTTTTGCATATACTCTTTCCTTTTAAAGTGTACATGCATGTGTTCACACATACACACACGTGCATACAACCATCATTTAAATTTATATTGTGTTAGTTGTGATCTATCCACTATATTTAGTCACTGCGATGGTTGGAACCTGGTATCACCACTTTAACCACTTCATGCCCGCCGTATGCAGAATGACGGCTGGAAAGTGGTTCTGTTATGACATCCATCAGAATAAGCTGTGCCCGCTGGGGCGTGTAACGCAGCGATTGGTGGTGTGTAATTCTGACATGCCACATCTCTGATTGGGGTAAAGAGCCTCTGACATAGGCTCTTTACCACATAAACAGCTGTGACCAATCACAGCTGATCACAGCGTGAACAAGGAAGCGCCGGTAATTGGCTTTCTTCGGTTTGCGCTGACAAGGAGAGCCGATCTGCGGCTTAACTGTCAGAGGGGGGTGTGTGCGCTTATAATCAGCGCATTGAATATCGGCACAGCCCCCATCAGAGGTGCCCACCACAATGTCAAGAGCTTGATAACGTTGAGAGCTGGACATTTTGGCAGTTATTCCTTTAAACACAGTATTTCAGCCTCCAGTTTCTACACAAGTAAGTGTTACATACACTTTATTACAAAAAGTATTGGGGTGCCTGCCTTTAGCCATAGGGTTGCTCTAACCGTTTCAACTCTTCGGGGAAGGCTGTCCACAAGGTTTAGGAGTGTTTGACCATTGTTCCAGAAGCACATTTGTAAAGGTCAGGCACTGATGTCGGGTGAGAAGGCCTAACTCACAGTCTCTAATTCCAAGGGTGTTTTATCGTGTTTGAGGTGAGGATGTGCAGGCCAGTCAAGTTCCTCCACCCCAAACTCAGTCATCCATGTCTTTATGGACCTTCTATAACCCCTTCCTGCTTGAGCGTATGCAGATATGCGTTCTCGGCTTTGAGGGGTTATACCGGGATGATGCCCACAGCTGTAGGCATCATCCCGGTATAATTTTTTAGAGCCAGCGATTGGCTTTCCAGGGACAACAACCGATGTGGCTAAAAGCCACTTGGTTGTTATCCCGGAGGAGCGGGAGGGGACATCCCCCCCCTCCCGCCGCCTCTGCCGCTCTTACCGGGCCTCCCGTCCCACCAGGAGACTTGATCCACGATGCGCCACCTAGAGAGAGACTGAATCTAAGCCGCAAACGGCTTTGATTCAGTCTCTTCATTGTAAACACAGAAGCAACGTCATAACGTCACTTCCGGGTTACTCGGCTGCCAATGGTGCCGGATTTTAAAACAAATACACAGTATTCCAAATCGCAGTTTTCGGCGATCTGAGTACTTTGAAGAGTAAAGGAGGCATCGGGGGTCTTTTAGACCACCGATCTTTCCATAAAGAGTACCTGTCACCACTTATTACTGCCACAAGGGATGTGTACACAATTTTATAGTATAAAAATAAATAAGGAAAAAAAGTGCCCCTGTCCCCGCGAGCTTGCGCAGCAAAAAAAAAAGGCATATGGAAGTCGCGCCCGCATATGTAAACGGTTTTCAAATAACACATGTGAGGTATCGTCAGAGCGAGAGCAATAATTCTAGCCATAGACCTCCTCTGTAACTCTAACCTGGTAAACGTAAAAAAAAAAAATTAAAGCATCGCCTATAGAGATTTTTAGGTACCGTCGTTTGTCGCCATTCCACGAGTGCGTGCAATTATAAAGCATGACATGTTTGGTATCTATTTAATCGGTGTAACAACATCTTTAACATTATACCAAAAAATTTGGCTAACTTTACTTTTTTATTTATTTTTTTATTCATGAAAGTACACTTTTCCAAAAAAGTTGCGTTTAAAACACTGCTGCACAAATACCGTGTGACATAAAATATTGCCATCAATCACCATGTTATTCTCTAGATTCTCTGCTAAAAAAAATATATATAATTTTTGGGGGTTCTAAGTAATTTTCTAGCAAAAAATACGGATTTTAACTTGTAAACACCAAATGTCAGAAATAGGCTTAGTCATGAAGGGGTTTAAAGGTGTTATTAGAATATAATTGATGTAAATACTACTGGATCCAAAGGGAAAACAAAGTTGTACTGTGTAGACACTAATACAAAAAAAAAAAAAGAGTGGGTAACAAATGAGAGTTTATGTCAATAAACTTGAAGCCTGTAGCTGTAGTAATGAAAGTCCTGTTATTTTAAATGTTAATTTCACTTGTAAAATGCAATAAACTGTCCACTTGTAGTAGGGACTATCAGGCGGAGCATGTATAGCGAAAAATGAACACATTTTGAGACAAAATAAGGAGAAACGGTTGCATTCATTGCATTCATTACTGAATGTCCAGGATCCTATTTTTGCTTTACTTCTCACACTGTTTTCTCTCCTTGATCCAAATGTCTTAAAGCTAAACTCTCTTTCCAGTCATCGACCATCCAGTGCTCTTTTGTCCACATCTGTTTTTTTTTTTTTATATTTTGTGTTTCCTTTTGAAACTCTGCCTCTAAAGCCAGCATTTTAGTGTCACATTTTCCATTGCTGCAGATGACAATGGTATTCGGCATGTACTCTTTAAAGCCGAACTCTATTTAAGTATAAAAAATGTTCACCATGCACTGCAAGAGTTAAAGTGTTACTAAAATCAAAATAAAAAATGACAATTGCGGACATTAACAAAAATCGTTGTTTTTCCGAGTCTCCTCTGTAACTTCATTTTGTTACCAGTTGATCCTGCTGTTATTTTTCATCTGCCTTTAACGGATCAAGCTGTGCAGCAAAATTGAAAGTTAGAGGATTGAGACAAACCGTTTACCACTGACAAGGGTGCTTACAGTGGTCATCTTTTAGTCGTTTAGTTAAAACATTTATCCCAAAATGAAAAAATAAAAAATAAATGTTTCCCTAACCTCTTAGAAAGTGTTAGCAGGGGTTAGGCTTTATTTTACATTGGTGACATACAATTAAAATTTACCAGTCCATTTAACACTGTACTCACTAATCAATGGGTACAAGTCGCCTACAAGTCGGATTGAAGTAGTACAGGAACCTTTTTTTCAAGTCTGAGCGACTGCAGTAGTGTACATTAAGACGGCGCCATTCACTTACATTCATTTCTTCATGCAGCGCGACTTGAGGCGACCTTGGGCCACCTGTAGTCGGATCCCAGGTCACCCCTGTGTGAACCAGCTCTTAGGAGACTTTACCATCAGGACACTTGAGAAGTTGCAGCTGAACATGGGGCCTTGCTATTCAATTACAACTACAAATAATTGTAGCCATTTTCAACCTTAGTTATGTCTTGTTATATTTTTTCATCAGTTTATTAACACCTTGACAAAAAAATACCAATGCCTTCAGAAAATAAATACATATTCCTTTTTGAACATTTCACTCCTGATTTGATTCTAAAATCAAGCACCGATGTGGCATTTGTGCCATTTTTTTTTTCTTTTGGTGTTTTTGATCGTTCAACCACTGAGCAAACCAGAACTGTGTATGCGACCAGTGGGACAATCTTTTTTTTTTTTTTTTTTTTTAAGAATGTTTTTTAAAAGAGAAGTGCAGGATTAAAAAAAAAAAAAAACATACTCACCCAGATAGATGCAACATCAGTCCGAGCTGCAGCTGTCATCCCCTGGCTCTATACAGAGAACTGAGCGATCAAAGGCCGCTGATTGCTCAGTTCTGAGGTGCGCTCTGAGCACAGAGTGGTGACTATCAGTTGCTGCTCTGTGCTCTGCCCTGCAGCAGTCACTGGAACATCAGGTTGTGGAGGGGATGAGAGCAGCTGGCTCATGTTCTTGGATGTGCAAACCTGACATTATTGTCAAGGTTCCTTGCAGAGCCTGGACTGGCTCTGTGACATCAGCTGTCCGCTAAATCCGGGTTAGAGGAGTACAGAGCGAAGTTTACTCATGTGACCCATGCGAAAAATATGGCCAAATGAGCTTTGACCATACTTTTTTAAACTACCGTATTTTCCGGCGCATAAGATGACCCTTTGGATGCAAACAAATGCATCCAAAGTCGGGGGTCGTCTTATACGCTGGTGACAGTCTCTGTCGGGCATCCATGATTTAAAAGCCGCGCCTCCTCCTCAGACAGTTCCGTGACGAGAGGACATCCGTGATAGGCGGAACACTGAACAGAGGCACTGCTGGGAAAATTTGTGTTCCGCCTATCACGGAACTGTCTGAGGAGGAGGCACGGCTTTTAAATCATGGATGCCCACAGCCTGAAAGCCAGAACCTGCAACGAAATAAGGTAGGGAGATTGTCTTGGCCGGCACAGTGGGGGCAAGTGATGGCACAGTGGGGGCAAGTGATGGCACAGTGGGGCCAAGTGATGACACAGTGGGGCCAAGTGATGACACAGTGGGGGCAAGTGATGACACAGTGGGGGCAAGTGATGGCACAGTGGGGGCAAGTGATGGCACAGTGGGGACAAGTAATGTAATGGCACAGTGGAGGAATGTAATGTAATGGCACAGTGGAGGCATGTAATGTAATGTGATGGCACAGTGGAGGCATGTAATGTAATGGCACAGTGAGATTTGAAAAAAGCCTGTTTCTGTCAGCGGTTGTTCCTGTCAGTGGTTGTTCCGGCTACCCCTCAGCTTCCAGAAAGACTAGTAAGAAGGGGGTCGTCTTATATGGCGAGTATATCCCAAAACCAACATTTTTCCTGGAAAAATAAGGGGTTGTCTTATACGCCCAGTCGTCTTATACGCCACAAATACGGTATCAGATTGATAAAAAAATTAGAAAAATGTATTTGCGTGGCCTAGGCAAGATAGATAATACTATTGTAATACCTAGGTTGGGCCATGTATATGAACTATATTTTAAGTAAACTGCCAATTAATTCTGCTCAGAGCTAACATATATGTTTATTTTATAGAATGATATGAAAGGACGATTCACTTTTTTTTTCCCCAATTAGCACTAATATACTCTTCAGTTGTCAAAGGTGTGTAACACACAGTGGCATGTAATCTTTCAAACCAGAATCTTTGCTAATTAACTGATAAGTTGATTAGTGTCTTTATATGAGAAGTAAAACATATCTAAAAACCTTGTTCAGCATAGATGGACATAAACTGTACATGCTCCTATAACTTAAAATAGTATGTTACTCCAGCTCTGTATTGGAATGGGGCTAATTTTTGGTCGTTTGCCTTCTAAAAATGTATAGTTTTGTTTTTTTAATCTTTTTTGAGTTCTTGTAATATTTATGAACCACCAATACATTTTTAGGTAGTTAGCAAGTACAATATAAGAGGTGAGTTATGCATTAACCACTTGCTTATTGGGCACTTAAAACCCCTTCCTGCCCAAACCAATTTTCAGCTTTCATTGTTGTCACTCTTTAAATGGCAATTGCATGGTCATGCAACACTGTACTGAGATAAAAGACTGATATTTTTAAAAACTGTTTGTTATAAAATTTTGCAATCAGGTAATTTTTCTCCTTCATTGATGTACGCTGATGAGGCTGTACTGATGGGCAATAATAGGTGACACTGATAGGCTGCACTAATGGGCACTGATAGCTGGCACTAATGGGTGGCAGTGATGGACACTGATGTGTGACATTGATAGGCACTTGTAGTTGATACAATTGAGAACATCTATCTCTAAAACGGTAAGTACGGCATTGATTTAAAAAAAAAAATACCCGTTTCTGCTCCCCTTAATTAGCCTAAATCTAATGTTAAAATTATTTTTCGGGTGAACTCCCGCTTTAAAGGGTTTGTAAAGGATTTTTTTTTTTTATCTTAATAGCTTCCTTTACCTTAATGCAGTGCAGTTTTCATGTCCTCATTGTTTGTTTTTGCTCTCAAGTTGCTGTAATTCTTCTCTGATCTCCACACTTCCTGGTTGTCTGTTTCCTGATGACCACAGTACTGGGAGCTTTCTCTCTGTGGTCACTAATCAAGGAGGTGTGATTACTGTGTGTCTAAAACCCCTCAACACCAATCAGTTTCGTTTTCCAAACCATCACTGCCCTGTATGGCTCTGTGGCTCTGTACAGCAGAGAAACAGGAAATATGCAAAAACGAAACTAGAAACTACAGGTACATTATATGATTGATTTTTATCTATTTTTTATCGCTTTTTTAAAAAGCAACCAGTTAACTATTATGTCTCTATACCCTGTAAACAGTCATTTCAGCAAATACATGTTTTTTTATTCACAACTCCTTTAGGTTTATAAAAGCACATTGGAGACCATTGCTCTGTTTGTATACATCAACGGGAACCAAATGGGGGGGGGGGGGTACACATTTAAAGCTGCCATTGACTGACTTGGGTTCTGGCTTGGCTTATTGGGTTACTGGGGATTGCTGGACATGTTACTTTAATTACTTTTAAGTATTAAATATGCAGGGCACTATCATTATTAAAATATACAGACATTAGAGTGTAAAATAGCAATGTGTAATCTCTTGATTACATAAGAACATGTATTTGCCTAAGGTCCCTTGATTGGCCTAACAGAATTGCCATAGCATGCCTTTGGATTGATTTACTAAAACTCCAAAATCTGGTGCAGCTGCAAATGGTAGCCAATCAGCTTCCAGCTTCAGCTTGTTCAATTAGGATTGGACAAACAAACTGGAAGCCAATTGGTTTCTATGCAGAGCTGCAGCAGATATGGCACTCCCCAGTTTCAGTAAATCAACCCCACAGTGTTTCTTTTTGTGTTTTTTAATTAGAGCTGCAGCTAGAACTATTATCTACATTTTGGGTGGGGGTAAAAGAAGGTTTTATCCCTACAAAGTCTTTGTTTTTGAAGACCCATCATCTGCAGACCTTTTAAGGCAGCCAGGCCAGGTCTGATGAGCCAAGCCCTTCCTCATTCTATTTAAAGTAAACACATATGTTTTGGGCTGAATTCTGTATTTTGGCATGTTTAGGTTGAAGCCCAACTCCAACCCAAACCTTTTTATTAGTTAGGCAAGTATGAAGATGACTGTACCTTTTGAAAACAAGTAAGCAGCTCTCACTTATTTTTTTCTTTTTTGGAAAACTGGATGGAACTGTGGATTTCAGCTCAGTGTCAAGCTGTCTGTTATATATGAATGCTGTTTTCTATCTTGCTTTAAAAAAAAAAACAAAGTAAAAGAAAACAAATGAGCAATGCCCTATTCTGTACTTGGAAGATACTTTCAGTGCATTTTTAAATGTATCCAGAATGCATGCTCAGTAGATATAAAGTTTTCCAAATCTCCCTAGTACACACTAATGTGTTTAGTTCCAGTGCCTTAAAAAAAAAGTAAAGCCACATGCAGTTTTTGTCCAGTGGGATGCATATAATGCACTAGAAGTCACATAAATGCGAAAAAGCACAAGAACACATTGCAAACACATTACAAATGCATTGAAATTGATTTAACCACTTCAGCCCCTGAAGATTTGGCTGCCCAATGACCGGGCCATTTTTTGCAATTCTGCACTCCGTCGCTTTAACTGATAATTGTGCCGTCGTGTGACGCTGTACCCAAACAAAATTGATGTCCCTTTTTCCCCACAAATAGAGCTTTCTTTTCTATGTATTCTTCTACATATTTTTGGTAATAAAAATCGCAATAAGCGTATATTGATTGGTTTGCGTAAAAGTTATAGCGTCTACAAAATAGGGGATAGATTTACAGCACTTTTATTATAATGTGTTTTACTAGTTATGGCAGTGATCTGCAATTTTTATCTGGACTGCGACATTATGGTGAACACATCGGACAATTGACACATTTTTGGGACCATTGCCATTTATACAGCGATCAGTGCTATAAAAATGCACTGATTACTGTAAAAATGTCACTGGCAGGGAAGGGGTTAACCCTAGGGGGCCATCAAGGGGTTAATTGTGTTCCCTAATCTGTGTTCTAACTGAGGTGGGATGGGACTGACCTAGAGGAAATGATAGATCGTGATTCCTCAGCTCACAGAACAGGGATGTGTGTGTTTACACACACGCGTCCCTGTTCTGCCTCTCGTGCCCGGAGATCGATCGCGTCTGGCGGTCATTGTGACCGCCGGTCACGAGCATCGTCACTCCCACGATGCAGCGGGCAAACGTGCCTGCTAGCCCACTTAAAGCGTATGACGTATAGTTATGACGGTTCGCTCAGCGGAGCCAACCTGCCGCAGTATAACTGCGGCAGCTAGTCCGCAATCAGTTAAAAACACATTTAATGTGCATGCCGAAAAAAAAGGAATTGTGGATAGAACAAATCCTAAGTGATAAAAGGATCAGTAGTTTTCAATTACTGTAAAATGCCTGCTCTTACCTCTCAGTGCTCCGGCAACACCCCGGTTAGCTGATTCAGTATGCTGAAGAGCCTATGAAAACACAAGGTCTGATAACACTGGACAACAAATTTATTTTTCGAAAGTTTTGTTTCCGGAAAGTCTTTTTAGTGATTATAATAGACTACTTAAAGCTGCACAGAAATAGTATTTTAGAATGACTGTATTATGCAGAATTGTTCAGAAATATACAATTTACTTTAAATTAGTATACAATGTACAGTATTTAATTGCATTATGTTACTGACATGATGCATCAGTTCAACAGAGCTAAATGTGTTATGCTTCTGATTTTCTGATGTATTTGGTGTCTGGTGCATCTTGCTGCAATGTCCAACAATATTCAGCCAGCACTGCTTGATCCCAGTTGCTTTGATACAGTTTTTTCCTTGTGGCAATGTCTTGGTGAAATCTTTCACTATGTTTGTTGCTCCTAGATTTTTGGGAAAGAAGTCTCCAAGTGTGAATGCAGAAAATTGATCTTCATTGATATGTTTCACTGTCTTGTATCAGGGATGTGCAGCCAGGGGAGGCAGATGCCATGAACATAAATACAAGATAAAAAAAAAAAAACCTCTTCCAAAAAAAAGAAAAATGATTGAGCTTCGATCAAGGGTCGTAGCTCAGTGACCTGGGGTCACAGAGATTTGGGGCTCATGCCACCTATAAGAAGCTACGTACATAGTGGCCAGTTTAAATGCAAGCTGGCAGACTCTGTTTGCAGCACACTGAGAGGATGATATATTTAATTTGTATTTGTATATTACTTACGGTAATTAACCACTTGACACCCAGGCCAATATTGACACTTCTCTCCTACATGTAAAAATCATATTTATATACTCTGAACCCCCAAACATATTATATATATATATATATATATATATATATATATATATATATATATATATATATATATCAGACACCCTAGAAAAAAATGGTGGTCGTTGCAGCTTTTTTATGTTACACAGTATTTGCGCGGCAATTTTTCAAATGTGTTATTTTTGGGGGGGGAAAAAAACTTTCACAAATATAAAAAAAAACACACACACTAAGGTTTGCCTATTTTTTTTATTTATTTTTTATAATTCCTTTATTTCCAAACAGAAAAAAACAGTACGGCTATCAACCGGTACAAAATACATACAGTGGCGGTCAACATTCAGAAGTGGTCATACAGAAAGATAAAAAAGGGTTGTCAGACTAAATAGACAGCTAATACACCAGTAGTATTTTGTGAATAAGGCACAAATGGCAGGTCAAAGAGACCGGAGCCGCATACAAGGCCATAGAGGCGACCAAACAGATGATTATATGACCAAAAAACTCTAGAAGTGCATATGGTGCTATACAATACAGTATAATTTGTATTTTAATAACAGTTTGGGGAGCAGAGCAAACCAACAACCAGATGGGCCCGAACAAAAGGCCCACAGAGTGATTGGCGCTCATGGGATAATACAGTTTCTAAGCGAAAAAGCCCATGACTGGAAGGTAGCTATGGGGAAGGAGCATCAGCTTATTTATTTATTTTTATATACTATGAAAGATGATGTTGCGCCAAATAAAAAGATACCCAACATGTCATGCTTTAAAGTTTTGCACACTTGTGGAATGGCGCCAAACTTTGGTGCTTAAAAATCTACATAGGCAGTGCTTTAATTTTTTTTACAGGTTACATTGTTCTCGTTCCAATGTTTGATGTATGCAACCTGTGTGTATCTGGCTCTGATAGCCACTGACCTCACCGCATATCCCTGTCTTGTATGCTATAAGAAGTTTGTCAACCAGCTGAATGTAGTTTGGTGTTCTGTAGTTGCCAAGAAAACTCCTAACTACATCATTGGATGATTTCTAGGTTATCTTCTCTGGCCCCACTAAGGCCCTGTACACACGACCAAACATGTCTGCTGAAACTGGTCCGCGGGCCAGTTTCAGCAGACATGTTTGGTCGTGTGTAGGCCCGAGCGTGCAGGATTCCAGCAAACATTTGCCCGCCGGGCCTTTTCCCAGCGGGCAAATATTCCTGGACTTGTTTTAAAACAGTCCGCTGGAATCCTGCCCGCTCGGACATGTTCGGTCGTCTGTACAGACCTACCGTACATGTCCGAGCGCCCGCCATCCCTCTCATGCGTCAAATGACTTAGACGAATGCGTGGAAGCATTTAACTGGCAGGCCCGTCCACGTCGCTGCGTCATCGTCGCGGTGACGCCGCGGACACGCCCCGCGTAGTGTTTACGCGCGGATTTCTGTATGATGGTGAGTACAGCCACCATACAGAAATCCCCGGGCAGACATGTACGGTGAAAACGGTCCGGCGGACCGCTTTCATCGTACATGTTTGGTCGTCTGTACACGGCCTAACAGTTCTTCAAACTGCTTGTCATTGATGTGTCTGGTCTGTGAACCAACCAAAATGCATTCCTTAATTTTGATATCCGTTATATTTGGGAGCATCTGTCTCAACAAAATCCTTCAATTTCCTTCATCATTTTCACAATATCTTTATTTAGTCGATTTGTATGTGAAATAGAAGCAAAAACACCTTTGTCCGGTCAAAAAGTGATTCATGTGCCATGTTTTACTGTCTTGGAACCAAATTATTTTTAATACAATGTGACACTATTTTGCGACTGAGCCATTTGAATATGCAATAACAGCTCTCGGTATATCTGAGCTGCATTCCAAGCAGCAGAACCTATACTTTTAGATGTCTACATATATTCCAGTTTAACTTGGTGTACTGGGTGTGCTTCAATAATAGTTCCATGTTTTGTATGTTTCTTTCATGTGTGCAGCATAGCCAATAGGTATTGCAAAAACAGACGCTAAATCAGTATGAGATCGAAAGGTTAAATTTCTGATTATTTTCATGATTAGCAGCCAAAAATCTATAAGACACACAAAAGTGTCTGAGAAGCAAAATCTTTATTGCCCAATGTAATAATTACTTGCAATTGACTGTTCAGTGACCAAGCACTGTTTTGTTGGATAAAAAGGAGAGTGCACACGTGTTCCTTGCCTGGAAATGTTTTCAGTACTTTTAAATAGCTAATGGCTTGGCTTATTGGGATACTGGAGATTGCCGGAAAAGCAATTGTAGGCATCCGATGGGAGTTGATACAAAGCTGCACTGTATGTTCATTGCTTCAAAGTATCAAATGAATTAACCGTTCCCCTCTTTGACATGTTTTATTTGTGCAGATATCAGAAACTATGGAAAAGTTATGTGAAGTTGCGCCATCTACTGGCCAACAGTCCAAAAGTCAAACAAGCGGATAAGCAGAAATTGGTCCAGAGGGAGGTAAGCTTTATTTTTACACACAGAGAACAATTAATGAGGCACAGTTTAGTTTTCGCTCAGCATGATATTCTGTGCTGTCACTTAACACCCCAAGGAATTCTTTGCAACTTACTTGACATATAATTCATGTGGAAAAAAAAAAATATTTAATAGAAGTGTTTTGCCTTTCAAATTGCATTTTATTTCCAGTATTTGTGTCATAGATTGTTATCTGGTTTCCTTCCTAGTGTGTGTATATGTGTGTATATATATATATATATATATATATATATATATATATATATATATATATATATATATATATATATATATATTATTGTACAGTTTGTGTGCGTTTTGGGAAAAACATTTATTGGTTATCTTTTGATTGAGTGAGTTATTTTCACAATGCTGGTGCCAAAATCAGTCTGCAGCTTCCATGATAAATCCATCCAACCCCATAATGTTTGCTGCTAAATCAGGCATGCACTTAAATGATGGCATTGGTTATAAACCAAAGTATAACATCTTTTTACAGGGAGTGCAGAATTATTAGGCAAATTAGTATTTTGACCACATCATCCTCTTTATGCATGTTGTCTTACTCCAAGCTGTATAGGCTCGAAAGCCTACTACCAATTAAGCATATTAGGTGATGTGCATCTCTGTAATGAGAAGGGGTGTGGTCTAATGACATCAACACCCTATATCAGGTGTGCATAATTATTAGGCAACTTCCTTTCCTTTGGCAAAATGGGTCAAAAGAAGGACTTGACAGGCTCAGAAAAGTCAAAAATAGTGAGATATCTTGCAGAGGGATGCAGCACTCTTAAAATTGCAAAGCTTCTGAAGCGTGATCATCGAACAATCAAGCGTTTAATTCAAAATAGTCAACAGGGTGGCAAGAAGCGTGTGGAAAAACCAAGGCGCAAAATAACTGCCCATGAACTGAGAAAAGTCAAGCGTGCAGCTGCCAAGATGCCACTTGCCACCAGTTTGGCCATATTTCAGAGCTGCAACATCACTGGAGTGCCCAAAAGCACAAGGTGTGCAATACTCAGAGACATGGGCAAGGTAAGAAAGGCTGAAAGACGACGACCACTGAACAAGACACACAAGCTGAAACGTCAAGACTGGGCCAAGAAATATCTCAAGACTGATTTTTCTAAGGTTTTATGGACTGATGAAATGAGAGTGAGTCTTGATGGGCCAGATGGATGGGCCCGTGGCTGGATTGGTAAAGGGCAGAGAGCTCCAGTCCGACTCAGACACCAGCAAGGTGGAGGTGGAGTACTGGTTTGGGCTGGTATCATCAAAGATGAGCTTGTGGGGCCTTTTCGGGTTGAGGATGGAGTCAAGCTCAACTCCCAGTCCTACTGCCAGTTTCTGGAAGACACCTTCTTCAAGCAGTGGTACAGGAAGAAGTCTGCATCCTTCAAGAAAAACATGATTTTCATGCAGGACAATGCTCCATCACACGCGTCCAAGTACTC
Source organism: Rana temporaria (assembly GCF_905171775.1). NCBI lineage: Eukaryota > Metazoa > Chordata > Amphibia > Anura > Ranidae > Rana > Rana temporaria. Next base: position 231,997,692 of record NC_053493.1, on the reverse strand, counting down.
CACAGCGTGGCTGGCAAGAAAGGGTATAAAAGAAGAAAAACTAATGACATGGCCTCCTTGTTCACCTGATCTGGACCCCATTGAGAACCTGTGGTCCATCATCAAATGTGAGATTTACAAGGAGGGAAAACAGTACACCTCTCTGAACAGTGTCTGGGAGGCTGTGGTTGCTGCTGCACGCAATGTTGATGGTGAACAGATCAAAACACTGACAGAATCCATGGATGGCAGGCTTTTGAGTGTCCTTGCAAAGAAAGGTGGCTATATTGGTCACTGATTTGTTTTTGTTTTGTTTTTGAATGTCAGAAATGTATATTTGTGAATGTTGAGATGTTATAATGGTTTCACTGGTAAAAATAAATAATTGAAATGGGTATATATATTTTTTTTGTTAAGTTGCCTAATAATTATGCACAGTAATAGTCACCTGCACACACAGATATCCCCCTAAAATAGCTAAAACTAAAAACAAACTAAAAACTACTTCCAAAAATATTCAGCTTTGATATTAATGAGTTTTTTGGGTTCATTGAGAACATGGTTGTTGTTCAATAATAAAATTAATCCTCAAAAATACAACTTGCCTAATAATTCTGCACTCCCTGTAATGTTTGGTTGAATTGACAGAATGTTTTGATGCTATTTGTACATGATGGGTGTTCTTAGAACTAACAAAGGGGTCGGGTGACAGAGGGGAGCTGATTACTAATATTTTAATAATACAGTACACAACGCAAGACTTGAATTCATAGGCCATATGCTTCTGAATTCAGGTTATTGGACACTGGCAAAAGCTTTGCTGGGAATGCCCCCAGTGCCCTTCTAAATAACCCTACCCACTCCACTGGACTCTTGTTTTTCACTAGTGTCCTTAGGTAATGAAACTTGTTTTTTCTTAACCATTCTGTTTTTTTTTATACTACTACTTCAACTGACACGTTTATTAAGATTGGACTGCTTGCCTCAGGGAGCACTACTGTTTTCCCAATCGGTTACCCTCGATATATATAGGAAATCATACTCGGAGTCTGCTGCAGCAGGCTCGCCTGTAATGTTTGCTTCAGGCATTGGATCCCATGTTTGTTGCTTACCTTGGCGCAAGGTGCAGCTAGTGTAGTTAACCACAGTGTGCTATACAGATTCAAATTCAAGTATGCAAATACTTGAATGTTCATAGTCTAGTCACAGTTTTTCCAATTGTATGGAGTGTGATGTGCATATGAGTTTATGTATCTTTGTTGACACAAATGTGTACTGAAAGAAGTTTGGAAGCTGTCTTTTATGTCTTCCATGTGAAGATGCTAGTTACCTGGCTGACATGCTGCACTTTTAAATTCAGTCCTTGAACACATATGCTGCAAGTCAGAATACCTACCGTAATTTGCACATTTGTTTTCAATGACTTAGAAAGTCTGTTAAAGGCTAAAGCTGTTAAATCGGCAGTAGAGCTCAAAGATTAGCATTTTCTGAAGGAGAGGTCTACAGCGCCAGCTTGCATTATTTTCTCATTATCTCAGGGTTTCCTTAAAAATAAGCAAAGCTCTAAATTGTTAATAACTGTGATAGCCCCTTGTTTTCTGTCTAAATCCTGTACAATACAATTTATTACATTTCCTGGCACATCAGCGGGACTCAAAAGAATTTTGAATTCATTTGAAGTGACAGATTTTTGCCTATTTGTTTTGTCTGTGTTTAAGTCCTAAACAGAGAACATGTTTGTGTCCTACATTGCTTTGGTTTTAAGACTCAAACTACTCTGCATGTATCCATGGAATTTAAGACGATTGTTCTTTACAGTGCTGTAGTGATATATCCAGGGAGCCTGATTTGTGCTGCTTTTTGTTTTTATAAGTTCATTTGATACAAGCTCCTCTACACATGGGCTGTTGACATTTTTTTTTTTCTCGAGACTTCACAAGCTAACAATTTTCCCTTTATCCAACTAGGAAGCTCTTCAGAAGATCAGACAGAAGAACACAATGAGGCGTGAAGTAACAGTAGAACTCAGTAGCCAGGGTTTTTGGAAAACTGGCATTCGCTCGGATGTCTGCCAGGTAAACATGGGAGCTCTCTGATTAAATATTAATAAGCCACAACGTCAGTGGCTTTCTTTTCTTGTCTTATCTGCAGACATGATTTTCCCTTTGCCTCAATGTATACTGTTGTGAGTGCAATTGCAGTACTAGATACTCCTGCCTGGTGTGTAAGAATAAGTGGTGAAGGCCACATGGCACTTCTGTACAAAAAAAAAGGGGAGGGGGGACATTTAACACAAATATGGTTACACAGCAATGATCAAACTCACACCAATCAACCTTAATGGAAGCAGCTAATTATTTTGATTTTACTCTGCATGCAAAGGAAGTTTCACATTGTTTTTGATCACACAACACTAGAATGTGCTAAACTCAAGCTTTGAGTTTCTATTGAAATTAGGTTCAGTTGCTGCGATGAGAGAGCATGGGGCCAGGGAAAGATAAAGTGATGCCATGTGTAGTATAATGAGTGATAAAACCTTGCCATGAAAGTTTTTTTTTTTTTTTTTTTTTTTTTTCTCAAAACCATCTGTTCTCTTGTGTTCATGGACGGACACAGCAGAATCACTGAACAATAGGGTATTTCCCTTCTATCATGAGAGGAATAGGCAGAAAACATTGTTAAAGTGTTAATAAAACCTTAAAGGGGTTGTAAAGATAAACATTTTTTTTTCCTAAATAGCTTCCTTTACCCTAGTGCAGTCCTCCTTCACTTACCTCATCCTTCGATTTTGATTTTAAATGTCCTTATTTCTTCTGAGAAATCCTCACTTCCTGTTCTTCTGTCTGTTACTCCGCACAATAATGCAAGGCTTTCTCCCTGGTGTGGAGTGTCGTGCTCGCCCCCTCCCTTGAGGGGGCGAGCAGGAGAGTCAGGATGCTCTCTACGTTGCAGACAGGGAAAGGAGCTGTGTGTTAGAGGGCATCCTGACTCTCCTGCTCGCCCCCTCTGCCGCCTTTATTATACTTTCAGCATGATCTCATCACTCTGGTTCTCGGTGACAGGGCACTGTACATCTCGCGCTGGCTGCTGCAATAGAAAAAACACAGGAGAGAGAGAGAGCGGCCTCCATGATGGACGGGGGCGGGGGACATGCAACGTATTGGCACATGCAGCACTGGGCAGAAAGGCAGAGGCTCAGAGCTGGCTGGCTGTAGCGGATGCGGAGCGGCACATCAAAGGCAGACTGGTGGTGGACGCTAATGATGTGACCGCAGGTACACAGACAGGTCACACTCACTGCCAGTGGCACTGTGATGATCAGGGGCGCGCAGCGGATGTTTTCTTTCTTTCCTTCCTCCACCGCTGCTGTGCCAGCGCCTCTAACACTGTACGGAGGGACTCTAGAGTGGAGCTGCTGCCTGTTGAGTTAGTTGCTGAGAGGGAGTAGGATCACCAGTGGCCGGGCGCCCTGGGTGGTAGTGCCCCCGCCTCTCTCCAGTGCACCCTAGGTGGCTGCCTAGTGGTAGCACCGGCCCTGATTCCAAGGCAAATTTTAACCACTTCTGTACCGTAGGACTTCAGTGGGGGATATCTGAATGATGCCTGCAGGCATCATTCAGATATACTTTTTTTACAGGCGGCGATTGTTCGCACCATAAGAACAATCATAGCGGCAGTTCCGCCACTTGATGGTTTTTACAGGCGGCGGGAGGGGACATCCCACCGACATCCTTCTCCGGGCTCTCCCGTGCCATCGGAGACCCGGAGAACGAATTGTCCGCCGCCGAATGAGGAGCATAGAGATTTAAATATAATAAACCTAAACAAAGCTGCAATCGCGGCTGGAAGCATGAGATCAGTGAAATTTTTGTCCCGATCTCATGCTTTCCAGCCTGGAGGACAGATGTGGGGTCTTATTGACCCCACCTCTCTCCATAAAGGACCTGCCGCACACTCCTCTTACAAGGGATGTTTATGTTCCTTGTAATAGAAATAAAAATGATCAAAACAAAAAAAGGTAAACAAAAAGTGCAAAACGAAAAAAAAAATACTTTAAAAAAAAAAATTAGGCCCCTGTCCCTAGTAGCTCGCACTCATGCCGCATACACACCATCACTTTATGTGATGAAAAAAAACAATATTTTCTGTGAAGTAAAGAACAACGTTTTTGAAACTTTTTCCCAATGCTCTAGCAAAGCGAGGTTACGTTCACCACTTTTTTCCATTGAAGCTCGCTTCATAACTAGCTTCTGGGCATGCGCGGGTGTAAAAACGTTGTTTTAAACGTCGTTTTTTGCTACATGCGGTCAATTTCTGTGAAGTAAAAAACAACGTTTTGAAAAACGACACATAAAATTGAAGCATGCTTCAATTTTTTTTTGTCGTTTTTCACAAGACATAAAATGACGGTCATTTAAAGTGACGTTTTTAAAAACGTTGTTTTTTTCATCACATAAAGTGATGGTGTGTATGCGGCATCAGAAGCGAACACACATGTAAGTCCCGCCCCCATATGTAAACGCCGGTCAAACCACACGTGAGGTATTGATGCGTGTGTTAGAGCGAGAGCAATAATTCTAGCACTAGACCTCCTCTGTAACTCTAAACTGGTAACCTGTAAAAAAAAAAATCAAGCGTCGCCTATGGAGATTTTTAAGTCCCGAAGTTTGGCGCCATTCCGTGAGTGTGTGCAATATTAAAGCGTGACAAGTTAGGTATCTATTTACTCGGTGTAACATCGTCTTTCACATTATCCCAAAAAATTGGGCTAACTTTACTGTTTTGTTATTTTTTTCAATTCATGAAACCATTTTTTTCTTTGGCAAAATGTTTGAAAAATGATTGCGCAAATACCATTGGAGATGAAACGTTGCAATGACAGCCACTTTATTCCCTAGGGTGTCTTCTAAAAATATATATATATAATGTTTGGGGTTCTGAGTAATTTTCTAGTAAAAAAATGCTGATTTATACATGAAGGAGAGAAGTTCCAGAATAGGAGTGGTATGGAAGAGGTTAGATAAAACACTGGCATGGGTTTTTGTTACGCTGATCATGAAGGGGAACTCTGCGCCAAATAAAAAAATAAAAATAAAAACGGCGTGGGTTCCCCTTCAGGACCATACCAGGCCCTTAGGTTTGATATGGATTGTAAGCCGAAAAAACGGTGTGGGGGTTCCCCCAAAATCCATACCAAACCCTTATCCGAGCACGCCGCCTGGCCGGTTAGGAATGGGGGTGGGGACGAGCGAGCGCCCCCCCCCCTCCTGAGTCGTACAAGGCCACATGCCCTCAACATGGGGGGGTGGGTGCTTTGGGGCGGGGGGGAACTGCGCCCCCCACCCCAAAGCACCCTTGTCCCCATGTTGATGGGGACAAGGGCCTCTTCCCGACAACCCTGGCCGTTGGTTGTCGGGGTTTGCGGGTGGGGGGCTTATCGGAATCTGGGAGCCCCCTTTAATAAGGTGGCCCCCGATACCGGCCCCCCACCCTATGTGAATGAGTATGGGGTACATCGTACCCCTACCCATTCACCTGGGGGAAGAATGTTAAGTTAAAATAACACACTACACAGATTTTTGAAGTAATTTATTAGTCCGCTGCGGGGGTCTTCTGCGGCCTCCCCTTTCTTCTTTAAGCTCTTCTACAAGGGGGGTAGGCCCAGTCTTCTCTGCCGGGGGGAGCCGCCTTCTGCCGGGGGGAGCCGAACTTCACTGCCGCCTTCTGCCGGGCCCCCTACCCCTTTAAGCTCTTTTACATGGGGGTAGGCCCGGTCTTCTCTGCAGTTTTCTGCTGGGGGGGAGCCGGATTTTTCCGCCGCCTTCTGCCAGGGGGGGGGGGCGGACTTCACCGCTGCCTTCTGCCGGGCCCCCTCCCCCTTTAAGCTCTGTTACATGGGGGGATAGGTCCGGTCTTCTCTGCTTTTTTCTGCCGGGGGGGCTGGACTTCACCGCCACCTTCTGCCGGGCCTCCTCCCCCTTTAAGCTCTTTTACATGGGGGGGTTTACCCCGACAGAAAACTGCAGAGAAGACCGGGCCTACCCCCCATGTAAAAGCTTAAAGGGGGAGGGGGCCCGGCAGAAGGCAGTGGTGAAGTCCGGCTCCCCTTCCCCCCGGCAGAAAACAGCAGAAAAGACTGGGCCTCCCCCCCCTTGTAAAAGAGCTTAAAGAAGAAAGGGGGGCACAGAAGACCCCCCCCCCAGATGACTAATAAATTACTTCAAAAATTAGTGTAGTGTGTATTTTTTAACTAAACACTTTCCCCATTTTCCCCCAGGTGAATGGGTAGGGGTACGATGTACGACATGCTCATTCACACTGGGTGGGGGGCCGGCATCTGGGGACCACTCTATTAAAGCGGGCTCCCAGATTCCGATAAGCCCCCCGCCCGCAGACCCTGACAACCAGCGGCCAGGGTTGTCGGGAAGAGGCCCTTGTCCCCATCAACATTGGGAACAATGGTGCTTTGGGGTGGGGGTGCACCCCCCCCATGTTGAGGGCATGCGGCCTGGTATGGCTCAGGAGGGGGGGTGCTCGCTCGTCCCCACCCCCATTCTTGTCCGACCAGGCGGCGTGCTCGGATAAGGGTTTGGCATTGTCAGCGTAACCTAAAAAAGATTCTGCCATTCAGGTGCGCCGCTTCAAGCCACGCAAAGGCAGCTACGCCGCTTGATATTTACCAATATTTTGCTGCGTAGTGAAGTGGCGCACCTGAATGGCCGAAAATGCCGCTCACGCATGCGCAGTACACAAATAAACCTCCCGCGGGTTTAAATGTACCAGCAGGCGCAGCGGCTGTTTTTTTACACAAGTCACTTTCAGTTCAGGCCATAAATGTTACACAAAAAACATGTCACTACACTTCCCCACATCATCCCACATCCCCCCCATGATAAACTCACCCCCAAACCCTTTTATTTTACATTTATAGATGCTTCCAAACAAAATTGGCATCCTTTTTTTCCCACAAATAGAGCTTTCTTTTGGTGGTATTTGATCACCTCTGCGGTTTCTAGTTTTTGCACTATAAACAAAAATAGAGCGACAATTTTGAAAAAAAATCATATTTTTTACTTTTTACCATCATAAATATCCCCCAAAAATATATAAAAAAAACAATGTTTTTCCTCAGTTTATGCCGATACGTATTTTTCTACATATTTCTCGTAAAAAAAAATCTCAATAAGCGTTTATAGATTGGTTTGCGCAAATGTTATAGCGTTTACAAAATAGGGGGTAGTTTTATGGCATTTAGTATGGTACAGTATGTTCCCTGGGTGTGTTCTAACTGTAGGGGGGGTGGACTCACTAGGGGAAATGACTGATCGCTGTTCATACATTGTAAGGCATTTCTCCCCTGACAGGACCGGTAGCTGTGTGTTTACACACACAGCTCCCGGTTCTCACTCTTTAACGAGCGATCGCGGGTGCCCGGCGGTGATCACCACTGCCGTGCACGCGTGCGAAAGTCAGGAGCGATCAGCTGCTGGGAGCGGTGATGTAGATCTACGTGCTCTCGCCCAGCAGAGCCAACCTGCCGCTGTATAACTGTGGCGGCTGGTCGGTAAGCAGTTAAACAATGACAATAAAACTTAAAAGCTGATTGGTTACTGTGCACAGCTGCACTAGATTCTGTGTGCTCCAGGTTTGATATATGCCCTCCCCTTCATTGTTGGAAAGGGAAATGTGTCACAAAGGTGAGATTACTTTGCATGCAGAATTTCAGATTTTATTGAAATTTGTAATGTTATTAGAATGTTTAATTTTCTTTCAATTCCAAGTGTACCGCAAAGTGGAATCAAAAAGTGTACATTCGTAGGGAACATCTCGAACGTTAATTGCCTAAGTGTATATTCTCCTGAAAAATAGCAGTGCACTTCCAATGTCTTCAGTCCCATAACTGTATATATGCAGTGTCCGATCTAAGGCATTGTATGCCTCACCACTGGTATCTAATGTCACAGTTCTCCCTGTTGAAGGGGAAACTGCAGTGGCTACCTCTACACAAAGGCTTGGCAAGTCATCTTTAGGGAACATATCATCTGCAGGGTGACCACAGCTAATACTGGTAACTAGTCATTTGCCCTCTGCCTGTCTCTTTTTTCAGGCACAGCTTTCACATTTCAGATGTTTTTTTAACTGCCAAACATAGTTCAGAATTTTTCTATTGGCTATGTCTGTTTGCTGTTTATTCCTGTAGTAGGAGCTTTGCAGGATAATTCACACTCTGCTGTTTTCCCCATGTCGCTCCCTTTTGTTATGTGCTTGAGCTATTCTTGAGCTATTGAGTTCCAAGTGCTTCCCCAGTCATAGCCTGTATATTACGAACTAAACTTCATAGCTAAGAAAGCTTATGTGTTTCCTTTCATTCCAATCTAAATCTTTTGCACCCAATACATCACCTTGTGGAAATTTGGTTACTCTCCTTGTCCTGTGACTAGAAATGGTTTATCCCAAAGATAGATCCACAAAGGTAGAGCAGGAGAGGTAAAGTAAAATACCGGCAGTCCCCTAGTTACAAACATCCAACTTACAAATGACTCATACTTACAAACAGGGGGAGACAACAGGAAGTGAGAGGAAATCTACCCCTAGGAAGGAAAATCTACTCATGTAAGTTATAAGGGAAAAGGGTACCTCCTCTGATGCTTTATCACCAAGGCTGGTTTCCACAACAACCCAACATTTTCAAAATCCAATGGTCATTGGTACAGAAAGTGAGGTGAAGTCTTCTAAACTGGGGCACAGACAGCAAAACAAACCTTACAGGGGTGTTAACCCTCCCCTATTTGTTGGCTGAAAAAACACCTGGCAGTGACCGGCCCCCCAGCCCCCCGTTTTGCTTACCTGAGCCCTGGAATTTCCCACGCCGGGGACACGCTATCCCTCTGCCCGGGGTTCTCGGCTCTTGATTGGATAGATTGAAAGCAGTGCAGTCATTCGCTCCCGCTACTGTAAATCAATCCAATGACGCCGGGGGGGCAGGACCGAGTCATGTCTATAGATGCAAATGCTGGACTCGGGAGCGTGCAAACAACAAACATATACTTGCCTCCACTGTGCAGTTCATTTTGCACAGTGCGGCCCCGATCATCGTCTTCTGGGGTCCCCGGCGGCTCCCCCTCGCATCGGTAAACCCCCTGGGAGAAGTGCTCTACCTGAAGGTTACCTTGCGGGTGCTGTCTCGAGTCCAGCATTTGCATCTATAGACACAGAATGCCGGACTCGGCCACGTCCCTCAGCGCCCGAGTCATTTGATGTGATTGACAGCAGCGGGAGCCAATGGCTGCACTGCTATCAATCTATTTAATCAAGAGACAAGAACCCCGGCAGAGAGCTAGAGCTAGAGCATGTCTCTGCCATGGGATCGCAGGGCTCAGGTGAGTAAAAAGGGGGGGGGGCTAGGGGACCGATCACTGTCATCTTAATGCATAGAATGCATTGTAACCCAGGGACCGCCTGTATCAGCTTTTAAGGGTATTGCATCTGCTATAATAAAGAACACATCCATTATCTGTGAAATGTGCATGTGCTGTAACAGACAATGAGCTAAGAATTTATGAATGTGGTTGGCACAGTACTGGCACCGAAAATGTATTGATTTAATTATAACTGAAATATTAAGTAAGGGAAACTTTTGGCTTGTGAGCCTGATATCTTCACAGGAGTCGTATATTTTGATCTAAAATATTATTTTCTAAAAAACCTTGCAATTTATAAAGTTGACATGTGTTGGTATGTTTTCCTTTATTAACCACTTCCCGCCCGGCCTATGGCCGATTTACGTCCGGGAAGTGGTTATGAAATCCTGACAGGACGTTCCAGAACGTCCTGCAGGATTTCATGCCGCGCGCGCCCGTGGGGGCGCGCATCGCGGCGATCGGTGATGCGGGTGTCAGTCTGACACCCTGCATCTCCGATCTCGGTAAAGAGCCTCCGGCGGAGACTCTTTACCACGTGATCAGCCGTGTCCAACCACGGCTGATCACGATGTAAACAGGAAGAGCCGCCGATGGCTCTTCCTCACTCGCGTCTGACAGACGCGAGGAGAGGATAGCCGATCGGCGGCTCTCCTGACAGGGGGGGTTAGCGCTGATTGTTTATCAGCGCAGCCCCCCCTCGGATCGCCACACTGGACCACCAGGGATGCCCACCCTGGAGCACCAGGGTGGGCAAAAAAAAAAAGACAAAAAAAAAAAAAAAAAAAAAGCATAAAGAAAAAAAAAAGATGCCAGTCAGTGCCCACAAATGGGCACTGACTGGCAACCTGGCAAAAATCAGTGCTGCCACCCCAGTGTCCATCAGCGCCACCCCAGTGTCCATCAGCGCCACCCCAGTGTCCATCAGTGCCACCCCAGTGCCACCCCACAGTGCCCATCCATGCCCAGTGCCCACCTATCAGTGCCCATCTGTGCCACCCATAAGTATCCATCAGTGCCGCCCATGAGTGCCCATCTGTGCCGCCTATGAGTGCCCAGTGCCGCCCATGAGTGCCCATCAGTGCCGCCTATGTGTGCCCATCAGTGCCGCCTATGTGTGCCCATCAGTGCCGCCTATGTGTGCCCATCAGTGCCGCCTATGTGTGCCCATCAGTGTCGCATACCAGCGCCGCCAATCAGTGCCACCTCATCTGTGCCCGTCAGTACTACCTCATCGATGTCCATCAGTGCCATCTCATCGGTGCCCATTAGTGCCGCCATATCAGTGCCCGTAATTGAAAGAGAAAACTTATTTACAAAAAAATTAACAGAAAAAAATAAAAACGTAATTTTTTTTCCAAATTTTCAGCCTTTTTTTAGTTGTTGCGCAAAAAAAAAAAATCGCAGAGGTGATCGAATACCACCAAAAGAAAGCTCTATTTGTGGGGAAAAAAGGACGCCAATTTTGTTTGGGTACAGTGTAGCATGACCGCGCAATTGCCATTCAAAGTGCGACAGTGCTGAAAGCTGAAAATTGGCTTGGGCGGGAAGCTGCGTAAGTACCTGGTATGGAAGTGGTTAAGAACATCAGAAATGTATTAGATTAATGTAAAGAGATTAGGATATGGCAGGGCTGTATGTTATGGCTAATTCTGTTCCAGGTACAGTACTTCAAATTTAACATAAATGACCAAAACCCTTTTGTTCCCACCCATCACGTGCTTACAACCATGAAACTAAAATTGTGAAACATTGTACTTAAACAGTGTTTTCTAGCTCAGGGGAAGTGTTTGAAGAATACATTTACTTTTAATATTGTTAAAATAATCCCCCTAAATTAATTTCACATATTGACAAAATTATGTTAATGTAAATTATTTTCACATATTACACAATTCCAAATTACTTTGATGCAAAATGGGGCCCATGGTTCATTTACCGCCATTAGATTGATGTGACAAACATCTTGTGAACCAATATGGGCTCTGTGACATTCGACCCTAATGTAATTGCTGTGAGTTTTTCTTTATTTTTCACTTGATTTCTGATTGAGGTTTTCTTTTTGTTTTTTTGTTTTCTTTTTTTTTAATATGGTATAAAGACTTTCTATGATGCATATTCATTGTCCATTTTTATATCATATTGTACCTCTTTGATTTTTGCTTATTTGCCATATGGACAATTCCTATTTGGTGATTCTACTTTTATGACAGTTCCATTGAGTACTGGGATGTTATGTATTTCTATGTCATTTTGTGGCATTTAATTGCTCTTTTGTTCATGTTATTTTTCACTTTTTCCATAAAAAAAAATTGTAAACCAAAAAATAATCCCCCTAATAGCTCTTTCACACGGGCGGACCGTATGTCCACTTTTTCATCCATTTGTGTACGGATGAAAAAGGGACATACATTGATCACTATGAGATTGCGGATGAACATTCGCTGACACCCGATCTCACCCGGTTCCGCAATCCTCCGATTCTGCAGACGGAGAAAAACCCTATTTTTCCATTGGTCTGCGGGTCGGATCGGGTGAACACGGACAGACAGTTCGTGTTCATCTGATCCCCCCATAGGGGAGACCGAAGAAAAGATAGGGCGGTCCCTGCACAGTGTGCGCGGACCACTCCTGTCATCAGCGGGGATCAGCGGAGCGATCCCCGCTGAGCAAGCGGAGGTTCACAGGGCGGATCATCACGGATACGTCCCGTGTGAAAGAGGCCTAAATCTTACACTTACTTTCTCTTCTCCTCTTATTTCTAAACTAAGCAGCCCACTGAAAGCTTTACAACCATCTCAAAAAGAGTTCCCTGGCCAAGCCACTCCAGTACAAATTTGTTATTTTCTTTAAATAAGTATTGTCATTATTCCCGAAAGTGGACAGCATTGCCATGAAAAATAATAGTTATTCTGCTGCTCATGTGCAGCCTAGGCAGGAGAATATTTGTAAGGAGACTTTGCAGCCATAAGATCACTTAAGGAGACAGTAAAATGTAGGCTAGAGAGGGATTATTTTGCAGTTATGTTTTAAAGTGGTTCTAAAGGCTCATGCTTCTCTGTATGAAGGGAAAAAAAAAATCTGTGTGCAGCAGCCCCCCAATACTCACCTGAGCCCCATTGCAAACTATGTGCATGAGAGCCTCGACTCTCCCTCCTCATTGGCTGAGACAACAGCGGGAGTCATTGGCCCCCACTGCTGTCAACACAGCCAGTGAGCCAATGAGAAGAGAGAGGGGTGTGGCAAAGCCACTGCTCTGTGTCTGAATTTATGCACAGAGCAGCAGCTTGGGGAGTGAGTCTGCTCGAGTGCCTCCACTGCAAGCTGTTTGCTCTGGGGGCACTTGGCAGGAGGGAGGGGCCAGGAGCGCCACCGGGGATGCAAGAAAAGATGGATCAGGGCTGCTTTGTGGAAAACTATTGCACAGAGCAGATCAATATATGTATGTTTATTTTATTTTTTTAAACTTTCCCTTTAACCACTTAAGCCCTGGACCAATATGCTGCTAAATGCCCAAAGGCGTTTTTACAATTCGGCACTGCGTCGCTTTAACAGACAATTGCGCGGTCGTGCGACGTGGCTCCCAAACAAAATTGGCGTCCTTTTTTCCCCACAAATAGAGCTTTCTTTTGGTGGTATTTGATCACCTCTGCGGTTTTTATTTTTTGCGCTATAAACAAAAATAGAGCGACAATTTTGAAAAAAATGCAATATTTTTTACTTTTTGCTGTAATAAATATCCCCCAAAAACATACATAACAATTTTTTTTTTGTCCTCAGTTTAGGCCGATACGTATTCTTCTACCTATTTTTGGTAAAAAAAAATTGCAATAAGCGTTTGATTGGTTTGCGCAAAATGTATAGCGTTTACAAAATAGGGGATAGTTTTATTATTATTTTTTTACTACTAATGGCGGCGATCAGTGATTTTTTTCGTGACTGTGGCATTATGGCGGACACTTCGGACAATTTTGACACATTTTTGGGACCATTGTCATTTTCACAGCAAAAAATGCATTTAAATTGCATTGTTTATTGTGAAAATGACAGTTGCAGTTTGGGAGTTAACCACAGCGCTGTAGGAGTTAGGGTTCACCTAGTGTGTGTTTACAACTGTAGGGGGTGTGGCTGTAGGACTGACGTCATCGATCGAGTCTCCCTATAAAAGGGATCACTCGATCGATGCAGCCACCACAGTGAAGCACGGGGAAGCAGTGTTTACATACGGCTCTCCCCGTTCTTCAGCTCCGGGGAGCGATCGCGACGGAGCGGCTATAAACAAATAGCCGCGCCGTCGTCCCGCATCGCTCCCCGCGGGAATCCGACTGCCGCATGTAGCGAGGGGGTCCCGATCGGACCCCCGACCCGCGGAAAGGCAAGGACGTACCTGTACATGCTATTCTGTGGACGTAAATATACATGCGGCGGTCGGGAAGTGGTTAATATCACTTTGACTGCCTATAGTACTTCCTTAAAGAGCAACTTTACTTTTGTTGGAAAAAACAACACCTCTGGGTGAGCAGTGTACATTGCAGAAATTTTAACAAACTCTGTTGCAGATTTCTACCTTGTGTTATTCTGAAAGGATAGCTGTTTGCCAGTGTCCATGTGCTGAGTGTGTTTGTATAGGAGTGATTTTATAACTCAAACAGCTGCTGCACCTGCAGTGCTCTAATGAGGGTCTGTATCCATTTAGATGTGATTTACCTTTGGGAGTACCCCACCAAAATGCCATTTTGTTGCAGCGGATGCTCAAAATATTACTTGTATTTTAGTGCAGACATTTGGGAAAATCAGCCAATCACACAAGCAGGAAATTACATTATTAGGGGTGTTCTGTACACCATCTACGTACAAAATGCCTCCAGAGTTTTTTTCTTATTATTACACTTTAATCAAACAAACTGAAGTTAGAAGCTGATTGGCTACCATGCACAGCTGCACCAGATTTTGCACACTCCAGTTTTAGTAAATCACCCCCACAGTTTTTTTTTTTTTTTTTTTGTGGAGTTGCAATGAAGTATGATATTTTATATATGCAATATCTACTTCATGTAGTTGGTTTTTATATTACAATTATTGAATATAGTTATAGATTTTATAATCCAAAAACTCTTTGTTCCTTAAGAGATATAACTGTGCCTCCTAATATCTTTTTATGCTTCTTCTTTTTTTTTTTTTTTTTTACTCTTTGTATCTTACATCAATTACTCTAATTCCACGTACACACAATCATAAATTCTGACAGCAAAAGTCTGATGTGAGCTTTTGAAAGGAAATTCTGACCCTGTGTATGCTCCATTTGACTTTTGCTGTCAGAATTTCCGCCAAGAAAAGATTGAGAGCTGGTTCTCATATTTTCAGACGGTAAAAATTCCTATCGGAGAATCCAATCGTCTGTAGCAATTCCGAAGCATTGAACTTCATTTTCTCGGCTCGTCGTAGTGTTGTACGTCACCGCGTTCTTGGTGGTCGAAAGTTCCGAGAACTTTTGGGTGACCGTGTGTATGCAAGCCAAGCTTGAGCGGAATTCCGTCGGAAAAAACATCCAAGGTTTTTCCGACGGTAAAATCCGATCGTGTGTACGCGGCATAAAAGTTTAAATCTAGCATTTACTTGTGTGATTGGGATGAGGTTAGAAGATTTATGGCATTTTTTTCCAGACAAGGAATGTTGAAGAATTATTGGCTTGAATGAGCAAAAGGATTTTAAATGTTCACGTTCACTTTCAATGGCACTCCATGGATTTAGAAAATTAATGGCCCCTCTATTTAATAGGACATTAAAGAGCATACATTGAAACATTGCTAAGTTTCTTCCGTATTACAATGCTTGGTATTAACTTTTATACAGCATTTTCCTTCTTTTTTTTTCTCTGTAGAATTTATTTAGGGTGTAGGGCTGCTCTACCTATTTGGTTTATAGGAAAATGTCTCCAAATAACAGTTTTTCAGTGTAATGTAACAGGGAACTAATGTAATCTCCTGTTGTAGTATGAGCTAAATAGGTGATAAGACAACTTTGCAGAAGTGTTATCAGTTTATAAAATGTATCTACACCTGAAGATGTTAACAAAGGTGACAACTTTAAATGACAAGTATGTAAAAAGGATGATCGTATAAAAGACCAGACCTTGTTTAACTTGGGATTTTGCATTGTTATTTGGATAGTTTGTAGAACCTGAAAGAAAACAGTGTGAAAGTGCTCAACTTTCTGGTAAAGAAGTAAGAAGAGGTATGGTGGTTGAAAAGAAGAATGCACTTATCTGTTTTAAAATATCTAGCAAAGAGAACAGCGGAGGATAGAAATACTTTTATTTATCTTTTATTTTTATTTATTACTTTTATCCTCAAAAGCTTTTCATGAATAACTGCATTATCTGCAGGAAAGTATATTTATCGTCTGTACATTTGCGCAAAATGTAAAGAAGCAATTTTATTCTGTATATTTGCTCAACAATCTACGCAGTTAAAGTGGTTATAAACCCTTTACAACCACTTTTACCTATATGTAAGCCTAGATTAAGGCTTACCTGTAGGTGCTCGAAATATCTCCTAAACCTTCACCTTCACCCATCAGTGTTTACTTCCTCTTTAAAGCGGTTCATCAATGCACCCCCCCAAATAAAAAACAAAACAAATACTAATAGTCAGGAGCTACAATTACTGTAGCTGCTGCTGATTTGTAAGAAAAGGACACATACCTGTCCAGTGCTGTCCTCACTTAAGCTGGTTCTTCGCTGCTCTTCAGTTTCCCAGCACCTCCTTGTGGTTTCACACCGGGCTTCTCACTGCACATGTGCAAGCCATGCTGCACCGTGTGAATGGTCCTGCAGCCTTTCCGGGACCAGTGATGTGTCCTAACAGTTTTTCAGCGATGGTAGTGAACTTCTGCTAAAATCGACTAGGCAATCTGGGAGTAAGTGGGAGCAGGTACCTGTCAGACCCCCCCCCCCCAAAAAAAATATATATAAATATATATATATATATATATATATATATATATATATATATATATATATATATATATATATATATATATATATATATATATATATATATATATATATATATTTCAAAAGTTAAAGGAGAAAGCAGAACTTTCCCTTTTGGTTGAAGTCCTGCTTTAAGTTACTCTGCTGTCCTCTGGGTTGATCTCTTTGTCACATGTTTTTCCATATAAGCCTAAGCCACATCCAGTGCAATTGAATTAAGACAGTTAGAAAGATTGCAAGGTGTTGGACTTAATAAGTAAAAGATCAGTGGTTACAAATTACCTAGATTGGACTACCTAAGAAAATCTCAGAAACTCCACCTTGAAAAAGAGCAATAGTAGCTTCTGTATTTCTGTCTAGTGTGGTTCTATTTGAAGCTGTACCTGTGAATATTGAAATATTTTGAACGCCAACACTGTGTTGGATAAAGTAAATAGGTTGTGCCATTTACTAAATGAATTATACTATGATATAAAAGAATTCCACATGTTTTTGGTGGTGGTTGCTGAAAGAAATCGGAAAGGTGTTTATTTTTTGTTCTTTTTTTTTTTTTTGCTGTCTAGATTCCTTTTGGTGAAATTTCACACATATACACACACACACTTATTGTATGGATACTGGATTAGGGATTTAGCAAGATTTTTTTTAATGGGGTTAGAGCAAATAAAATATTTTTGTACAGTCTGGTGTTAGTATTTATGAATTTCAACTGCATTAATCTGACCCCAGTGCTAATAATATCTGAACAACAGGTTTGATGTAGCTCATCACACAAATCCTTATTTAGTAATGACCACTTTTGCTGGGCCTTTTGAAAGCTACAGTCTGAAGCTGGGCTAATAGTTTAGTAATTACCTTTAGCTGAGATGAGTAACAAAGTAGCTTTTATAACGAAGCAGAGGAGAGAGTTACAGTAAGAAACTCAAATTGTGCAGTCAAAGCTTGTTGCAGCAACAGATACTTAAAACATGTTCTATTAGTGATGCCATGATTGTCTATTAGAAATTGAAATGTGACAAGGGACTCATTAAAAATATTTAATTTCCTTTTAATGCCCACAAAGTGGTATGTTGTTGACTGTACAGTTCGGAAAGATTGGGGTTGAACCAGTGTGTGTAGGGGTGGAGTATTTGTTGAGAAGCACATGTGATTATTCCCCAACAGTTTGATTGCTGCTTCAATTACCTTTAGTTAAGGAAGAGATATACTCATATATTCGATTCCTCAACTGTTTGAAAGACCCAGCAGTAGTTGCTGAATTGTCACCAGTGAAAGTCCAAGAAATTGGGAACAGAAACACTGCACTCGCCATCCTTGGATGAGTATTTTCTCGAAATAAGTTAGGAAATGTGATAATACTAGGAGACAATGTGAGTTATTTTTATTAACTTTTTCTTACATACAAAACATTTTCATTAAACACGATTCTGTCATATTATTTATCAATTTCTACTCAGTTTTCAACATACAGAGTCTTAATTATTTTCCATAATTCACATTATCTTTAAAAACACCATTTACTACACCATTCAGCTACATATATTCTACTGTCTTCCATACCCATTTATCCTCATTTGCACACAAAAAAAGGAAACCCACACTCCCACTGTTCTCTCCCTTTCCCTGTACTCATTTTATATTTAATTTTCTTTTCCCCTTCATATTTTTCTTTACTTTCCATTTATAAATAATCTTTAATTCTTTTTGACAGCTGAAATTCATCCAATTTTTGCCATATTTCTGGCATTTGACTATTTATGTATCCTTGTTCCCTTATCTGTCTTTCCATATATTGTATTTTGTTCATTTCACATATGCATTCTCCTATATTTGGACCTTTATTTTCTCTCCATTTATGAGTTATTATTGTTTTGGCTGCCGATGTCATATGATGGAAAATATCCTTCTTAATACTCTTTATTGATTCTGGTATCAGCGATAATAATGAGATATCTATATTTAGGTTCCTTTCTATACCCAACATTTTTTGATATATATCATGGATTTTTTTCCATAGTTCTCTTACCATATGACACTCATACCAAATGTGTTCCATAATCCCCTTTTCAACCTTGCATCTGCAACATAGATCTGTTTGTCCTCTATTTTATTTAGTGCTACTGGGCTCCAATACCATCTAATTGCTATTTTGTAATTTATTCATATTTATTAGCTATTGATGTTTTATGAATTATTTCAAATATTTTCCCCCATTCTATCTCCGATATTGATCTCCCTATTTTTTCCCCATTTTTTTCATTCCTGTTATCTCTCTAAAGGGTCCTGAGGGGAGTAGTAGGTCATATATCTTAGATAACTTATTAGTTGGCTTTTGTTCCTCTGTTAATATTTCTTCAAATTTAATTTTTGATCTATTTCTTAAAGATAATTTCATATTTGTTGTGATATATGTGTTTAATTGATGGTATCGTAGCCATTTATGTCTATGTTCTAATCCCAAATCTTGTAATTTTGTCATTTTCCCTTCCACTAAGATCTGGGCCACCCTTGCGTTCTCCAGTATGTTCCATTTTAAGTGTTTTGTGGTTGCTAAGGTTGGTGGAAATTCTGGATTGGAGAACACAGGAGTCATAGGTCCCATCATAGTGGATAGGTTCCCCTTTTTTTAATTCTGCATCCCATATTTTTAATGTAGCTATTGTAAAGATTGTTAATTCTTTGTTTCCAGGTCTTAAATTAGGTTTTATCCAAGAGAGGGCTTTAAGTTAAAATCCTATTATATCTTCCTCTAGTTTAACCCATTGTTTATCCTCCCTATTGTGATACCAGTCTATAATCCTAATCAGGGAAGCAGCTTGTAGATATTTAGAAAAATCTGGTAATGCTAATCCACCTTTTTCTTTAGTTCTAGTTAAACATTTTCTTCTAATTTGTGGTGTTTTTCTTAATTCAATATTTAGTTTTTTTGGAATAGCTAAGGGAATGGTTTGAAAAATGTATAACAATTGTGGTAGTATGTCCATTTTTATTATATTGATTCTTCCCATCCATGAGTATGTTACTTTTTCATCTTTTTGTAATAATTGTATTATTTTTCAGATTGTTGCTTTGTAATTCAATTATTGTAACTTATTTAGGTCTCTCCGAATATAAATTCCCAAATATTTAATTGCTATTTGCTGCCACTTAAACGAAAAGTCCTTTTGTAATAGTAATTGTTTTTTTTTTTCTGTTAGTGATACGTTTAGCATTTCCGATTATCAAAATTAACTTTAAAATTACTTAGTTCCCCAAATTGTTTAAAGCGGAGGTTCACCCAAATAACATCTATATAAGACCAAATTCTTTATACATCTAACATGTACAGTAGGCTTCTTCTTTTTTTTTTTTTTTTTTTTAGACTGTACATACCTTATAATCAATATTTGCAATCCGACTTCCGGGTACTCACTCCCGCGGGGGTAGGCGTTTCCAAGCTGAGCCGCAATGTAATCTGTGAGTTTGCCCAGATGATTGATGTCCTTCAGAAAATGTTCCCCCGGCGCTGTGTCACGAGAATCACAGAGTTTCCGAAAGTAGCCGAACATGTAGAGCCGTGAGTTAGCTCTACACGGCGCCTGCACACCGACTAGGAGCCGTGTAGAGCTGACTGCACAGGCGCTGTATAGAGCCGACTCGCAGTTCTACATGTTCGGCTCCTTTCGAAAACTCTGTGACTCTCGTGGCGCGCCTACGCAATACGGGGGGGGGGGCCTTATCCGTCGGGGGGAAATTTTTCTGATAGACCTCAATCATCTGAGCGAACTCCCAGATTACATTGCTTGGAAACGCCTACTCCCGCGGGAATGAGTACCCGGAAGCTGGATTGCAAATATAGATTATAAGGTATGTAAAGCCTAAAAAAAAAAAAATGCCTACTGTACATGTTAGAAGTATAAAGAATTTGGTCTTATATAGATGTTATTTGGGTGAACCTCCGCTTTAAATTCTTTTATTAGATTAGGTATTGTTATAATGGGGTTAGTCGCATATATTAATAAATCATCTGCATAAACTGCTGTTTTATATTCTTTATGTTTAATATTAATCCCTTGTATTTCTCCATTCTTCCTTATTGCTTGTATCAGGTGTTCCATCACTAGTATATATAATAAGGGGGATAGTGGACATCCCTGCCTGGTTCCTTTTGAGATTTCTATGTATTCCGATAACATTCCATTGGTTCTGATTTTAGCCAGTGAATTAGAATATAGTGCAACAATCCTACTAAACATTTTTGGGCCCATTCCTATATGGATTAGTGTTTCCTCCAAGAACTGCCATCCCACTCTGTCAAACGCGTTTTCAGCGTCAATAGATAATAAGCATGTTGGGATGGCAGCTCTCTGTGCATACTCCACCAGTATACAAGTTTTTATAATATTATCCCTTGTTTCTCGTCCTTTTGTAAAGCATGTTTGATCTAAATATGTATATCCTGGTAATATGGGTGTTAATCTATTTGAAATGATAAGGTACATTTTTTTAATAGGATTCATTTCTGCTATTAGATTTCAAGGAATAGGAGACACAGTTCACAGTGTAACTTACAATAGGAATACGGTTATTGTTTATCAGTATACCAAGATATCTAAAACACTCCACCTTAAAAGTTTGAAATTACCTAGAAAGTAAAAAGATCTAGGGTCTCTTGGAAGAATGGTTGACTTCTCCCAGTTCACCTGCAGTACAGATAAAAAGACCAAAGATGTCTATTATATTCACTCAGCCTAGGTTCACACTGCTGCGAATTCAAAATCGCGGTAAAATGCACGATTTTACCGCGATTTTGCGGCCGCGATTTTGCCGCGATTTCGGCCGCAATTTAATGTAAATCGCGGCCTAAAATCGCAAAAAGTAGTACAGGAACTACTTTTTGAAATCGCAGATGCGGCGTTGCACTGATTAGGACAGTG
Source organism: Rana temporaria (assembly GCF_905171775.1). Lineage (NCBI taxonomy): Eukaryota > Metazoa > Chordata > Amphibia > Anura > Ranidae > Rana > Rana temporaria. The sequence goes on along the minus strand of NC_053493.1, from coordinate 231,976,384 downwards.
CCATTGCCGACAATTGCCGCCGATTTGAGATGCGATTTGACATGTCAAATCGCATCTCAAATCGTTCCAAATCGTACCCAGTGTGAACCAGGGCTAACATTGTTAAATGCTCAGAAAAATCCAGGTACAGGCATGCATCATCAGTGTTCAAAGATATGTGTTCTTCTAATGGTTCTAGTTGTCCCAAATGTCATGAATCAGGCATGACTGTCAAAGGGAACAGGGCAATAACTCCATTGCTATTGTAAAAAGCAACAAAAACAACAGTGGGGAACCTTATTGACTGCCTCTCCATAAAAAAAAAAAATATTTCAGAGACATCTTGAATTATGCATACTTGTACATGGCCAGTGGGTTATCATACAACAGTTTAGTCCAGTGAACAAGGATTGGGCCCACTCCAAAAGCCTACATCATTTTCTCTAAATAGTTCCAAGAAATGGTGTCAAAGACTTTGGAAATATTGGTAATGGTAAATGGTAATGCTTGCCTAATATACAGTATGTTCATTAATAACCCCCAATTGTTACCAAGAGTACTTCCGCCAGGCATACAACTGCATTAAACTGGGTGTAAGGCCAGAACTTTATCCAGAATTATAATATCCACACAGGAAGTGAAATAGGTTGGTAAGACTCACTGTAAATGGGATCTGTGACTAGTTTGGATAGTTAGCTTGGACAGTTAGCTCTTCCCTCATAGAGTCAAGTAATCTGCCATTTTATAATGCAGCAATATACATGTTTAGTAAATGAGGAGCTAAAAGATCTGAGTGGGCTTTATACCAATACAGCAGCAAGCCATCAGTACCTGGAGTCTTATTGTCCAGAAGGAAATGAGGCAGCTACAATTTTCTATTGAGTCAGTGGACAATCTAGTCCTTAGGTGACAATTTGAGACGTGTAATATTAATTTTAAAAAGCTTTCAAGAGATGCAGCACAGTAATCATGTATTGTTTTTTCCCTTTTAGTGAGTGGCAAAAAAAAGCATTTTTTTGCTGGAAAAAAAGGAATTACTGGAATACTTTCCTGAGTTCAGCTAACCATGTCAGTTCACTTGCAAAAAAACATATTTAACCACTTAAGACCCGGACCAATATGCAGGTAAAGGACCAGGCCTCTTTTTGCGATTTGGCACTGTGTCGTTTTAACTGACAATTGCGCGGTCGTGCGACGTAGCTCACAAACAAAATTGGTGTCCTTTTTTTCCCACAAATAGAGCTTTCTTTTGGTGGTATTTTATCTGCGGTTTTAATTGTTTGCGCTATAAACAAAAATAGAGTGACAATTTTGAAAACAATTTAATATTTTTTACTTTTTTCTATACTAAATATCCCCCACAAATATATAAAAAAAAAATCATTTTTTTTTTTCCTCAGTTTAGGCCGATACGTATTCTTCCACCTATTTTTAGTTAAAAAAACACAATAAGTGTTTATCGATTGGTTTGAGGAAAATTTATAGCATTTACAAAATAGGGGATAGTTTCATTGCATTTATATTAATATATATTTTTTGCTTCTAATGGCGACGATCAGCGATTTTTTTTTTGTGTGACTGCAACATTATGGTGGACACATCGGACAATGTTGACACATTTTTGGGACCATTGTCATTTTCACAGCAAAAAGTGCTATAAAAATGCATTGTTTACTGTGAAAATTACAATTTCAGTTTGGGAGTTAACCACTAGGGGGCGCTGAAGCGGTTAAGTGTGACCTATGTGTTTCTAACTGTAGGGGGGGCAGGGCTGGACGTGTGACGTCATTGATCACCTTTCCCTATATCAGGGAACAGACGATCAATGACAGTGGCACTGTGAAGAACAGGGAAAGTGTGTTTACACACACCTCTCCCTGTTTTTTAGCTCCTGTGACCGATCCCGGGACTCCAGCGATGATAGGGTCTGCGGGTCCAGCGCCCGCGGTCAGGGAGCTTCAGACCAGGTCGCGGGTGCGCGCCCACGACCCACGGCTGGGCATTTAACAATCGCGTACAGGTACGTGATTGTGCCCAGCCGTGCCATTCTGCCGACGTATATCGGCGTTAGGTGGTCCTTAAGTGGTTAAAGGCCCAATAAATCTTGATGTGTAAGCTTTCCTCGGCTGTCCCCCCTTATATCACAATACAACAACTCTAATCTACCTCCTCACATCACAATGCAGAATATCTCTGCAAACTGTCATTTTAATTTAGACTTCTTGTGCTTGCTATCCTCCATGTTAGGTAATGAATATTAGAGACAAGTCTACAGCTTGTAAATAACTAATTAGAGCCTGGGAACGGGCTCACAATCTTCCTATTCCTCTTTTAGTCTAGCATCCCAGGCATCACTAAGAAGGGTAATGTCCAGGAAGTAATAGTAGAAGGTGCAGGTGGCTAAAATGGACCCAGAGTTTGCAGTGGAAAAAGTGTTTATTATCCTTGTACACATTTGAAGAGAACTTTAAAAAAAACTACCCCAACTGTGGGTCTGGCAGTGCTGGACTGCAGAACTCATGTCTTGGAAGCATCTGCTCTGCAAAGCCTCTTCACAACTGTCTCTTTGCAACTACTGTGATCACACATACTCAACGTTCCAACACCTCAGATTTCTAGCACACAACCCCTGGCCCTTTCCCAACAGGCCAGATCTGCTGTCCTCTATTATATTCTGCTTCTCAGTCTCTGGCTTTTTAACGACTGTTGAAACCCAGGTCTTAAAGGATAGAGGGATATCAGAGTCTGTGATTTCTACCTTGCTGAAAGCAAGAAAGGTCCCTTCCAGGAAGATCTGTTATTGCACCTTTTAAATCTGTCTTTGCCTGATGTGAACACAGGCACTTTAATCCCAGAGATTACGCTGTACATTTGACCTTCCTACAAACAGGTCCTTGGCTTAGGCACTATAAACATCAGGTCTTGGGCTTGTCCATACTTTTTCAAAGGCCTCTGACCTTACTCTCCCTCTCTCAATGTGTATTTAGTATTAAGCCCCACAGTCTTTTTTGGTCACCAATATATCCTCCAGACATGTTTCTGAACTGACCCTTGTCTGTAAAAAGCTATTCTTCATATTTCCATCCTTTCTCCTGAATTTGGTTTCAGTATTCCACCTCCATGAGGACATTGTTCTGCCATCCTTATACCCTGCTCCTAAGCACCCAAAGGAAATCTCTCTACTTTGCCTGGATGCAGTCAAGGCCATATATGTTAATGGGGAAGGTAGTGCTGTGCTAATGGGTGGTGGGAATAAAATTGGTATAACTGAAAATGAGAACAGTATAACCAAAAATAGCATAAACCAAAAAAATGATCAGTGAACAATACTGGTGCAAATCATATAACTCCACACATTTCTCTTAGTGTGATAAAATACACTAAAAAATGAGGTAATGGATAGTGCAAAAAATTTGTGTATAACACAACACCCAAATAACTGTGATGGGTAACAATATTAAACAGGTGATGAACAGTCCATAAACAAGGCTTAAGCTGTGCCAACAACAAAAATATATATATATATATATATATATATATATATATATATATATATATATATATATATAATATATATATATATAATAATTTAAAAGTCCAAAAAATTGAGAAAAGGGTGCTGATGTAGGTCCGCAGTGTGAGGTGAAAGGGGGATGGGTATCCAGTGATCCTTTTAAAATGAATGAGGATGTCCCCTTACCTTACTGCTGTAAGGTAACAGCATATAGATCCAACCACATTAGATGGTTAACCAGATGGGCTCTGATCCAGAAACGACAGGTCCTCCTTGGAAGTCTCGTCCCAGATTGGTCATATGTTGCCATAAATTTTTTTAAATCTTTTATATTTTTTTAACAAATAATTTTATTCGGGCTCCTAATACCTCTTATATGTGGTATTATTTGAGTTTTAACTCCTCTAGGTGCATCACGAGCTATTAAATATTCTTCCCCTCGTTTTAAATGTTTTTAATGTCCCCTTTGGAGGATGCTGTTTATTATCATTGTAATTGTAGCTCCGGAAAGATGGCCGCGGCTCCACTTCTGGTGGCTGCAAAATGGCCGTGACTCCACTTCCGGCGGCGCTCGTTTTCGACGGACGCCGCCACTGCATGTTGGTTGCAGTGGCCAGACAAGATGGCCCAATGGGAGAAACGGACGCCAAGAGCCCTGTGAGACGCTGGGGGTGTCTCCTGAGCTCCAACAAAATGGCGGCTGCCAGATTTCCGGTGGAAGGTCTTGGAGTGTCAACACACAATGTTATGGAGATACAATGGGATCTCTCTGGTTATATATTTTTCACATGTTTTCACCTTTTTCGTTCCCTGCCCTAAGTTTTTAAATATTAATTATACAAATGAGATGGCATGCTTGTCACCCATCCTTTTGAATGCCATTAAGCCAAATATTTGCTGGGTGGGATATTAGTATCTCTACTTTTAATAAACACCAGCAGGCTACGGGAAAATGGCTGCAGCTGCACTTCCTGTATGACAAACAGCTGAGTTAATTGACAGTCCATCAAACAAGTCACCCTATATAAGGTATCTCCCCTATGCCTCTCACTACTCCTGAGGGAAGTCACATGATAGTGACGAATGCGCATGAGACCACTGAGAGGTATCGGAGGTGACGTTGGCGACAGACTGCCCCCCTTCTTTTTTACATGCCTAATTGTATTTTTAACAATGTGAGTACCCTTGTTTACTGAATGAATGAATGAGGATGTCCCCTTACCTTACTGCTGTAAGGTAACAGCATATAGATCCAACCACATTAGATGGTTAACCAGATGGGCTCTGATCCAGAAACGACAGGTAAATAATTACGAGAATTAAAATTTTAAAAACGATATCACACTATCGATGCTTTATTCCTTTGGGGCGAGATACTGACCAATCTGGGACGAGACTTCCAAGGAGGACCTGTCGTTTCTGGATCAGAGCCCATCTGGTTAACCATCTAATGTGGTTGGATCTATATGCTGTTACCTTACAGCAGTAAGGTAAGGGGACATCCTCATTCATTTTAAAAGGATCACTGGATACCCATCCCCCTTTCACCTTTTTGGACTTTTAAATTATTATTTTTATATATATATATATATATATATATATATATATATATATATATATATATATATATATATATATATATATATATATATATATATATAATAATTTAAAAGTCCAAAAAGGTGAAAGGGGGATGGGTATCCAGTGATCCTTTTAAAATGAATGAGGATGTCCCCTTACCTTACTGCTGTAAGGTAACAGCATATAGATCCAACCACATTAGATTATATATATATATATATATATAAATTTTTTTTTTTTTTTTTTTTTTTTTTTTGACACAGCTTAAGCCTTGTTTATGGACTGTTCATCACCTGTTTAATATTGTTACCCATCACAGTTATTTGGGTGTTGTGTTATACACAAATTTTTTGCACTATCCATTACCTCATTTTTTAGTGTATTTTATCACACTAAGAGAAATGTGTGGAGTTATATGATTTGCACCAGTATTGTTCACTGATCATTTTTTTGGTTTATGCTATTTTTGGTTATACTGTTCTCATTTTCAGTTATACCAATTTTATTCCCTTCCCCCACTTGTCCATACACTTGCCCATCCACCACCCATTAGCGCAGCACTACCTTCCCCATTAACAATTACGTATGGTTTGATACACCTTTCAGTGCCGCAGCTGTACCCTCCCCCCTCCCCACTTCCCTTCCCCCCCCCTCCCCCCTTGTTTTCTCCCCTGATAAGCGCAGTAATATTCACTTTTTTCAAGGCCATATATACATATATAAAAGCTCCTTTTTTACATAATGGATATGGAATCTGATCACAAGCTTATATCTTAAAAGTGAAATCTCCTCCTGCGCTTTTACACACACTTTCCAACAGATCGGTGGGAGATACATGGGCATTTCAGCACCAAGCCTTTGTCTCCCAGTTGTGCAAGGCTGCCGACCAGGTCTTATGTTCATATTTTTGAATTTATTCGGTTAGGATATGATTAGGATAAGTGAAATTTTGATTTACCTGTATATTCCATATTTTTAAGTATATTACAGGACACAGGCAACCCTCCCTTTCATTCTTTGGTTTGGAGTGTGGTAGGGTTATAGGGGAAGGCGAATCAGAACCTAATTAAGCTTAAGTCTACTTCCACCCTCATTCTAAGTCATTTATATCTACCATGTAAAAGGAAAAATGCCTATACGTCCCTATTCTGAGGTCACTCTGGATCGATCACATGATCGGGTCCCAGTGACCACTTAAATTTATAGGAGCCGATGCTCCAAAGTGAGCCTACATTGAAGTCTATGCTGGAGTAATCATAGACCGGGTTCACACTTGCAATAGCAGGAGGATGTGAATGGCTCTCTATGGAGCCGGTTCACAAATCTCCGATGCGGCTCCGGTGCAAATTTGCACAGGAGCCCTGTGCGTATTTTGGTTTGTTTCAGGTACGAATTCAGCCGATAATTCGGACAAAAATCGGACCTGAAACAGTGAACCAGGACGCAGAGGATCCCTGTTGGGAGCTGCATCGGCATCAAGTGTGAACCAAGCCTAACAGGGTAAATAGAATAGGCTTATAATAGGGGAGGGAGTAGACTTAAGCATAGTTCGATTCTGACTCGACTTCCACTTTAAATTTTAACAATGGAGGCAGAATCGCGCACTGAAAAACCAAATGTGCCACATAGGATCTACTGCTGTCTAGAATGCAAAGAATGTTTCTTTATCGTACATCACGGGACACAGAGCCGCCATTACTATCTGGGTTATACGCCACCTACTGGTGAATGGACACTGGCAGATCAATCAAACAAGAAATTCTTCCCTATATAACCCCTACTACACAGGAATTGCCTCAGTTTTTTCACCAGTGTCTGTAAGGTGGTGGTCACTGAATGTGATACATCTGCTGTTTGAGCCCTAGCGCCCATCCGCCCCCGACACGCAGCCCTCCCTCACGCGAGAGGCTGGACGGTGATGGGAGGTGCAGTATAGTATACATGCTTGCAAACTTGTTGCCTAAACACATGTTTGAATAAATTCATGTTTTGCATAGATGTTGCATAGATACATGACCATTGGTGCTCTTTAATGAGTTTTGTCTCCAGAATAGCATGCATTTGGTCTGCAGGAGCTTAGTTTTAGGCAGCATGTGGAAGCAAGCATAGAGGCTGCATTGGATGCCTTTGGCTTATCCTGACTAATGTGACCTCACAGCAGCAGGAAGTCACGTGTTGCGTTCCAGCTGCGCTCCAGTATGCGGAAGTGGTGTTCTGTCGGTCTACGGTGGATGGGCTTGACATACACTTACACTGCCCCATAGTGAGCCAGGAACGGCACGTTTGTTTATTGTTGCTTAACGATTTTAATGTTAATGGATGTCGCTGTCTAATGTAAATGGACCGACCAATGTCATTGAGGATTGCTGAATAAAACGACCTAAACGGGATTACAGTATCTCAGGTCTTTTTTGCCCTTTTAGCCTGAGGCTATTAGGAGAGCGTCCTGTGGATCGATCATGGTTTGGAGGTTGAGGAAGATCTGATGATGCAGTTTTGCAGTGCCTGTTAAACTCAGCCTTCTGGTGAGTAGATACCCATAAGGGGAGAGTGACACACAGGAGAAGTATTTTGCAGTGGGAATTTATGCACGGTGGAAGTCACCTGCAGTGGAGAGCACACCATATCCCATAAGCACTTTTTCACTGGACTCTGACACATGCCCTTTCCTCCAGAACTAGTTACTCGTATGGACTATCATAGGAAAGAGGGGTCACGTTTTGAATAGTGACAACTAGCGCTGCTTTAGTAATCAATAAGATTCACTTGTTGTAGATTTACTAATTTTGTCTTATGTTTGTGTGTATTTTAAGCGGCTGCTGATTTGAATGACAAATGGCAACATTTAGTTCTTTATAATCTGCTTTAATTCATCCGTTAAGTCCATAGCGTTTTTTTATATAAAGGTCTCCTAATCTGCCTAGTTCCTAGTCCGCGGTGGACCTACTTCCCTTCCTAACTCACCTGGCTTCCTAGGAAATGAGCGTTATCATTTCCCAGGAGTCTGTGGGCATTACAGTGCTCCGAGCGCCGTTTAACTGCGCATGCACAAGATCTTCATTGTCATAACAACAGGGCTGTTCCGCCGCCACCCGTTGTCATGGCAACAATACAATCTAATGGCGCTATGAGCGCGGTTTAACTGCGCATGCACGAGTTTGAGAGGTGTATGCTGGTTACCCAGCATGCACCTCTCTCAGAAAAACTCTCAGAAAAACCAGAAAGAAAAATCAACTGGGCTTCACATGCCCATAGCTATCAGGGAAACGGCCACAAGAACGCTGACAAGAGATCTTGTAAGTTTTTGCACTGATTTCTTAACCGACCGGAAAATAATGATAATGTTTTACAGAATATGTAGAGTAATTATGTTGAGATTGAAAAAAAAAATGGCTGGAACACTGCTTTAAAGATTAACTAAACCCAGGATTCACTATATCTGATCTCCCACAGTACACAGAACATGGAAATGCTTTTTAGTAAATATAAACGGCTAAATACCTCTTCTCATCAGCAGTATATAGCTGAAGTCTTGTGACTTCTATCAGTTCCTGGTTAAAGCTTGTAAGAGGAGTTGTCATACTGCACTAAGCTGTCCTATCAGGGTGCAGGACCCCTGACCCTCTGCCTGGACAGTGCTGATTGGCTCTGGGCTGATCACATGCAAAGAAGAAAAAAATAGCAATACACACCAAGCTGAGCAGACCATGGATATGCAATTAGCGGACCTCCAGCTGTTGCAGAACTACAACTCCCATGAAGCATAGCAAGACTCTGACAGCCACAAGCATGGCACCCAGAGGCAGAGGCATGATGGGACTTGTAGTTTTGAAACAGCTGGAGGTCCGCTAATGGCATATCCCTGCCATAGACTCTGTGTTAGTGGCACCTGTTTTGGAGTCGGTGGAGAAAGAGGAGGATCTGTACACACAGGTTCAAACAGCCTTTTTACACAATTCAGATGATTAACCCCTTAGGTTCCACATAACAAGCGTGCTTTACTGCATATATATATATAGAATGATTTTACTGTTGTGGATTTTATGACCTGTTTTACTTAGGCTTTGGCTTGTATACGTGTGAACAGCAAGCTTTGACAAAGCATTTGTAGAGCTTTCAGCAAGCTTTATTAAAGCTTTAAAAGTACCATTCAGCTCTAGTTTGTACATTTTGTCAATCAAGTTTAAGTTTATTTTAAAAATATAAACAGTACAATAGATTTCATACATCAAGGATATCATCACAATGCAGTACAGGAAGATTCATTTCGATATTACAGATTCCTAACCATACTTTGGACACTATCGAATAAACGATCTTTATTCAAAAATAAACAGATTTGGAAGAAATAAAAAGATTGTGTGTCCACAAACTGTTATAACGTAAATATAGTATTTACCCTAAATTTTCCTATATAATGTTCCCCTGAGTGATATTTAAGTGCAACGTAAAAGTTGATACTTGTCATACCATAACATATGTTATATTAGTCAAAAAAAAATAGATTTTATTCCTAAATGACCTTCCTATAACCCCCTTAACTTAGTGAGAATCCAATCATTTCCCTAAGAGCAGAATCCCACCTCCTGTCCTAATACTCCCACCGTCTTCTCTCTTTTCCCCCCTACTTACTCATTATAGAGTCTATTCACTTTGTGAATTAGAAGTAAATTAATGAAAAAATTTAAAATTAAGAAGATTAATATCATGACCGACAACTCGATAATTCCGGATCATTGTAATAACCTTACTATACTCTAAAGCATCACTAAACTTTCAATAGTAACAAAACGTCTGAGGAATTGACACCGGTTTTAAGAGTAAGTCCATGGATCCCGATAACTCAAAAAGAAAATATGGCAAGTCCGGAAATCTCAGAGTACTCATGGCGACAAAAGGTCCCAACAGAATGGATTAAGTAAAGTATAGAGGAATATAAAGGATTAAATCCTCAAACAACACTATCATGTAATGAATGTACTTTTACGATAGCATATAAAATAAAAATAGGGTAAAGAACTCTAATCAAGATAAAAAGATATAGAAAACCAAAAAAAAGAAAAATATAGAACGGAAATTTAGAAAAGATAGAGAGAAGAAAAGGGAGCCTACCTGCCAATTCCATATCACAAAAAGCAGTAAATCGTCTTATTAAACTATAAGTTGTTTATGATACCCATGTATTTCAACCATGGTCCCCAAATTTCATTGAATTGGTCGTCAGAATCTAACATCAAGCCTATCCTCTTCTCTTGCTCCATTATCCAAGTCACCTTTCTTTTCATATATAATATTGAAACAGATGTCTTTTTCCAGGCAGCAGCTATAGAAATTCTAGCTCCTACAAGGATAAACAATATCAGTTTCCTGGTAGACTCGTGAGCTTGCGGTATAAGTCCATTTAATAAAGCAATCGATGGAGATTGATGAATATTACAACCAGTTATCCGTCTAATAATATGAAAGACCATATTCCAGAATTTACGTATTTTCGGGCACTCCCACCATATATGAATCATAGAACCAACCCCACGACATCCTCTAAAACATAGAGGAGATTGAGAAGGATAAATATTTGCTAATCTCAAGGGCACTAAGTACCATCTAGTGAAAATCTTTAAATTTGCTTCTATAAGTGACACATTAGTAATTCCTTTTATAGATCTTACAAAATTAGAATACCAGTCCTTTATATCCCATTCAATCTGAAGATCCTTCTCCCAGGCTATCATATGTGGCAATTTTTGACTATTATCAGCAAGTGATCTATAAATAATAGAAATCCCCCCTCTCCGTCCTATGGCTTGGTCACATCTAGTTTCATAAGCTGTCATAGAGCCTGAAATAGTTTCATCCAACCAAAGCTTTGTAGCATAATTATAAATATGAGAAAATCCCGTTGTTTCAGAGGGGGGAAGACCTAGATTTTTCACAAAATATTGTTCGGTATGGGGACCTGAACGAGAAAAGAAACGTCCAATGCAGTACACCCCCTTATCCAGCCACCATTTGAAGGATTCCCCTTCTACCTTAGAGGTGAAGTCAGGTTCTCTAAATAGATTGGCTAAAGGATGACCCTTGGTAATCAAAGAAGGATCTTTTTTAAGGTAGTCCCATAGTACCATGGCTTGAGAGAGGGCCGGTGACATAATAGGAGGTCTACTTTTGGGAGTAACCCACAGTAAATCTTCTAATGTGTAAGAGGGAGTAGCCTGTTCCTCCAAACATACCCAATCTGGTCTATCCCCTCGGACGTATACATCCGAAAGTTGAGCTAACCTAGCGGCCCTGTAATACCACAATAAATTTGGAAGGCCGAAACCACCCTGTTCAGGCAGATTAAAAAGAGATTGCGAAGAAACACGTGGATTCTTCTTTTTCCAAACAAATTTAGTAATTTTGCTCTGGAAGGCTTTCAAATGGTTTGTCTTTATTGGTATAGGGAGTGAACGGAACAGGTATAAGATCCTAGGTAAGAGAGTCATTTTAATAGAACTTATCCGTCCTATCCAACCTATGTTATGTGAACTCCACTCTTCTAGATCAGTTTCAAGTTTTTTGTACATGGGAGGGTAATTGGCCTGATAAAGATCTTCGAATTTCGAGGTCAGATTAATACCTAAATATTTAATGGACGATGTATTCCAGCAAAAAGCATAATTTTTTCGAATGAGGGAAACTATTGAATCAGAGAGTGACACATTAAGGGCCCTGGATTTAGCAATGTTGACTGTAAGACCCGAAACTTCAGAAAAGTCATCTAATAGAGTATATATAGCAGGTAAACAAGAGCCTGGGAAGGTAATAAATAACAGAAGATCATCTGCGAATAAAGCGCATTTATGTTCCTTCCGGTTACATTTAATCCCCTTGATATTCGGATCATTCCTGAGTGCTATAGCTAGAGACTCTATTACAACAGCAAACAACAGATGGGATAGGGGACAGCCCTGGCGAGTACCCCTTTTAATTTTGATAGTCTCCGAATATATTCCCATCAGTCGGATCTTGGCCTCAGGCGAAGAGTACAGAGCAGCTAGAAAACCCAAAGTCCTAGGACCAAAACCCCACCTTTGTAAAATCGAAAACATATACGACCATGAAACCGAATCAAAAGCTTTCTGTAAATCTATTGACAAAAGCATACCTTCCTGTTTGTCTTTCCCAATCCAGCCAGTTTGCAATATTGAGATTAAGTCCACCGCCCTCCTGATCTGATCCGGGGCTTGTCTATTAGGAATAAAACCAACCTGATCTTTATGTATATATAGACCTATGAAGTTCGAGAGTCTATTAGCCATTATTTTAGTCATTATTTTTAGGTCATTGTTAATTAAAGATATTGGTCTATAATTCTCAACTAAGCTGGGATCTTTATCAGGTTTAGGGATTACAGAAATGTATGCCATATTAAGTTCACTGCCTATCGGATTACCTTCGGACAAACCATTGAAAAACCGTGCAAGATAGGGTGCTAAGAGGATCGAAAACTTCTTGTAATAAGGAGACGAAAATCCGTCAGGGCCGGGTGCTTTGTTAATCTTCAACCCTTTAATAACCCCCATAATTCAGTTTGTACATTTTGAATACCGATTATAATGGAAGTGCTGAAGACTACTAACAGTTTGCTTAAAGCAGCAGGATCTGTCTTCAAAATGTACAAAATGGAGCTGAATGGTACTTTAAAAAGCTTAACAAAGCTTGCTGAAAACTCTGCAAATGCTTTTGTCATAGCTTGCTGTTCACACTGCAAGTATACAAGCTAAAGCCTGTGAAGCAAGCCTAATTGCACACAATATACATTATTTAGCTTAGGTCCTCCCTTTACCCACCTAATAGCACTTTAGTGTCTCAGAAGGTTTATCTCCTCTTTCATGTTTTCTTCAATTGCAGCTTGCTTTGGAGTGAACACAACTGTAGTGTATGGTCATAGAGAATAATGGCCATGCTTGGAATTTCGACTGTACCACAAAATAAGTCTACCAAACCAACTGATTATAGCTCTGCAGTCTGATAGATATATCTCCAACTTGCATATAAAATACATTTATATGAAAAAAAACTAACATCAAAACAAACCTGTAAATACCTCATAAAGCTATATTCCAAAGTAAGTATTGCGATAGGTGTGTTCTCAGTAAACTTGATACACTGTGTAGTTTTCCTTTAAGAAAAAAAATGCTCTAAACCAAAGTTGATTTCTTAACGTCAGGCCCTTGCTACTATTATTTAGTGGTTTGCCTTATATTATGTTTGCCTGGGTTATGCCACCAAGAGAACCACTAGTCCCCAACAAACTGTGACTGACTTGTTAAAAATCTTGTAAATTTTGCAGCAAAATATTTTTACTACTGTGTTCAAGACTGACAGGTGCTACACAAGTGGAGCAGTGGTCATCAACCCTGTCCTGCAGGGCCCACTAACAGGCCAGGTTTTATGTATTACCTTGGGGAGATGCAGTCTAGAGTACTGCAGTCACTAAGGAGCAAATGATATCAGCTGTGATGTATTTCATTTATCTTGCAAACCTGGCCTGTTAGTGGGCCCTGCAGGACAGGGTTGATGACCACTGGTTTAGAGGGTGGCAGCAAAAAATATTCACTGGGACTGAGTACCAAAAATGGCTCCCAAGCCCCTGGTTGTGTTGACAGCTGTGATTCAAATTCAGCATGCTCTTCTATGTAGCCACTCTGGTAGATTGGTTTCTGAGTCATTATAATTGGTATGTATGTTACCATGAAGCAGTTTTTCTTTGAAGAACTTATATTATTCAGTGCTTGTTATAAAACAATAGTTTTGAGAACATTCCCTTATTTCGTTTTTCACATGCATTGTAATGAATCTCCTTGCAGAAGTTTAGGCATGCTTTCAGTTAAAATAATTCATTGTATGCATGGCTTGACTGGTGCATACTTGGCCATCTACCAGTATCCTGGTACATCATTATGTGCTGTCTGTTTAGTGGCATATTATCATTTTGTTTTATGGCAAGACAAAGGCAAGTATCCCTTATTTAAAAAATCCAATTTGTTATAAGTAGGTCTGGAACAGTAACCTCATTGTATGTCCCTTGTTATAGATACAAGTTTCAGAGACTGATACTCTTCAAAAGTGCTCTTATATGTTTTCTGCATAATGTCTTGGCACCTTGGATTGGTACCACTATTGACAAGGCTCTAAGAAATGTTTTTTTGTTGCCTTCATTATTGTCATGTAATTGTAAAGGTTTAATAACTACTTCTTTTTTTTTTTCTTTTATTGTAGCATGCAATGATGCTGCCAGTGCTGACCCATCACATCCGCTATCACAAGTGTCTGATGCATTTGGATAAACTTACTGGATATATTTTTAAGGATCGCTGCTTGCTGCAGGTGAATAAATACAGCATTTCTGTTACATGTACATGAATATTGGCACCTGGAACCATTTTTGTTTCCTAAAAAAGAATGGTTATTATTATTGAGGTGATTTAAAGGGAAATACTCCACTCAGACAAGAATATTGGGTGTAATCCTGGACTCTTACTGTCTCTTTCAGCCACACATCCAATCTCTGTCTAAATATTGCCTCCATCACCACAACATTTGCAAAATTTTCCTCTTCTTAACAACTGACACCACAAAGATTTTAATTCACTCCCTTGTTATTGTCTCAACAATTGTAAGGCCCCTTTCACAGTGGCGGACCGTTCAGGTCCGCCTGTCGGTTTTTTTCGGCAGACCTGAACGGTCTATGACATGCTTGTCTATGGAGCATCGGATGTCAGCGGTGTCCATGTCCGCTGACATCTGATCCGCTAAAATCAAACAGATGCCGATACGTCACCATCTGTCCTGGCTGATCGAATTGGGTGAGATGCTGCTTGTTTTTACCCAATCTCTCCATAGCAAGCAGCTGCGCTCGACAAGCCCCATCCCCGCTCCTGTGAGCAGAGAGGGACCTCTCATCCGCCGGCTCAATGGAGAGATCTCCTGCTGAGCTGGATGGTGCCACGGATCTATCCCCGTGTGGAAGGGGCCTTACTCCTTCTCTTGCCAGATTCATCCACCTATCCAGCCGCTCAGTGCCCTCTTTTCTCTGCCTATATCTCTACTGGTTGCCACTTGTTCACTGCATCAAAATGAAAATACAAAATGCACTGTAAAAAGTTATCCACAACTGTGCCCCAATCTATAATATCTAAAAATATAACACAAACCATCCCCTTTACTTCTTCCAAGACCTCCTCTCTAGCAACCTGTCATCACCTCTTACCATGCTTGTTTCCAGGATTCTTCAGACCCTTTCTCTTCCCTACCCCAATCCATACAAATGTCTCCCACTCTGCCTTCAGGTAATCCTTAAAAACTCACTTCTTTAGGGAAACCTACCCTACGTTTACTTAACAGCTGGAATTTTACTTTTTCCATCAATTATTACCCTATATATTAGTTGCCTCTCCATTTAAACTGTAAACTCTCTTGAGCAGGCCCTTTTTAACATTATTTGTATTGAATTGTATTGTAACTGTACTATCTCCCTTTATATTGTTAAGCTTTGAGCAAACTGTTGCTACTATATACATTCTGTATAATAATAAGAATCAGTAATGATGCATGTATCCACGTATACATGATAATTCTCATTCCCTTTGTTAGGATGGCCATATATGTCAAGATTAATACCTGAAGAGATATCCATATGTTCCCCCATCCACATTAAACCGAGTGCAAGGATGAATATCTGCTGCTGGCTATTGTATTCTCACAGCCCGCACCCATGGCTTTCAGAATTCCCGGACAGTGACTATAACTTATAGGTTGTCGTCATTGCTTGGCTGACGTTTTTTGGTAGCTCCTTCCTCAGTCAGGGTTTGTCAAGCCAGGTGGTGTTGACAGGACCATCCACTGGTCATATTTTGGTTGATTCCTGTGAATAAATACATTTGACCCATGTATTGCCTGTGTTAGATTATCATCTAGGGCTCATTGGCCTCTGTGTAGTCAGATAAGATTCAGGTTTGGTATTGAAACTAACTAAAGCAGTCCATATATTGGTCATTTCCCCATTCCCACATTTTGAATATATGGGGAAATCCTTCTCACTGTGCTATAGTATTCTGACAGCAGACTCCCCACTGTCACAATACACAGATCAGTTCTGCAGCGTTTGAGTGGCTTTAATCGGTCAAGGCGATTGAACATAAGTCAGTCAATAGATCGACTTTTGTTCAACTGCAATGGCAGCACATGGTTAGAAATTAGTCTGGTCAGTGCTGAACCGGACACATTTTGATCTAATTATGGCCACCTTGACTATGCTTTTGGGTCTTCTGAGGTTATGAGTACTTCTGCTTATTGGTACATCAAAAGAAAGTAAGCTTTTCCTAGGATGTACAAGGGTTGGATGAGAGGCAGAATAATCATGGGGCATAACAACAAATGAGTGAGGGGATAACAAAAACAAAAAAAAAAACACTGTGAGAGAGGAGTGGTCAGAAGGTTGGATGCTGGGGATAAGAGTAGGTGTTGGTGCTGTGGGGCTAACTGTTGGTTCCAAAGGGCACCTCGGATCCTTGTATTGTTCTACAATATATAAAGCATGCTGGTGATTAGGAAAGAACAAGTACTACAGTATATTACCAGTCGAACATAGAAAAGCAAACTCCACAGCCACAGTGTAATGTAACAATCACAGCCAGCGAGCCAATAAGCAGAGAAAGGGGCGGGGCCGAGCCGCATTTATGTGTGTGTGAATTGACACGCAGAGCAGTGTTTAATGAACCTGCTTGGGTGTCCCCATTGCAAACTGCTCTGGGGGAACTCAGCAGTAGGGGGGCCAAAAGCGCCGGTGAGAGACTTAAGAGGAGGATCAGGGATGCTCTGTGCAAAACCACTGCACAGAGCAGGTGCGTATGACATGTTTGTTAAAAAAAATAAAAATAAAACCTTTAATATCACTTTAGGCTCACATACATACAGACAACATCCACAATTTGTGATGTATTTTCTGGATAAAAAGAAAAGCCCTTTAATTGTATGTTCTGTACTGGTACTAATATGTCATCAACCAACCTACCAGGTTAGCCAGGAAATGTAACGGTACAGTACATTACATTTTTGAGTACATTTGCAGCTGTTCTCAGTTTGTCCGTGCTCTCTTTTGCACAGGTTCTTAGTGTCTATGTATTTTATACAGCTCATAAGGTCTTATATTGTTGGTTGTAATCATAACACAATGGTTACATTTTTCATAATAGCATTCTTGTATTGTGAAATCACTTTCTCACTGTCTGCACAAAATACTCTATTTTTGTTACTACTGTACAAAAACATGCCCAACATAGACTAATCTATTTCCTGGCCAAAAACGTTGTTGCAGAACATTAATCCTCCATACAGACAACCCAGGGAGTAAATCTGTCACTGTCATCGGACCTGTAAGGCACAAATAAACCCCCTTTCCGTTATCAAAGCAAGATTGAATCCCTTTTCCTGTGGACAGGCTTGCATTGCACAGATGAACCACTTTTGTTCAAATACAAACAGTCTTATAATGTCTGACAAATATTAACCTTGGCCTTTATATGAAGAGCCTTTAGCAGGACTTGTTCATGCATTTTGTGAAATTATTTATGATTTTATTTTATTATTAGTACAAATATAACCACTGTATAGTGAATCTTTTTTTTTTTTTCTTCCATAAGGGCACTAGTAGTTCTCATAGATAACAAATCCTGCAGAATCAGTCAAGCGATAGGTTTGTTTGTTTGTGGTCAAATTGGCTTTAGTAAGGCATTTAAGATTATAGTTAGGGAATTCAAGTATTTCACCTTTCGTAACATGTTACATGTTCCACCCATATTCAGGGTGTATGCAACATGTTATGAACAGACCTACCCCTGTGCCCCGATCTGACAGCTAGTGGGGATATTCTCCCTCCCCGCTAGCTGTCACCATTTTATAGAAAATGTGGCCCGAGTGGGGCTCCGCCCGCCCTGCCACGTCACTCATTCACAGTGTCCTGTGAATAGAAAACTACAAAGTCTGGCTTTTGGTTTTCAGTGAACTACCATGGCTCTGTGGTAGTTTGTTCATTCTTTGTTAGCGTGTATGGACTTCCTCGTATGAGAAAAAATTCCTACAAATTAAAAGAATCCTTTTGGGACCCCAATGTCACCAGAACCATTGTCCCTGTTGGAAGATGTCCCCTCCTATTACTTTTCTGGGGGAAGTTTGGGATTTTATTTTGCTTGCACTTTCAATAACAGTAAACGGGACAAATAGAGAGGGTGAATCTCCCTTGACAGCATTATAAAATGGACCAGGGTCTAATCCATCTCCACTCAATCCAAAACTAAATAAGTTTTGCCTTTTAGTTATACTTTTAATTTGAACAGCCCCGATGATTCTTTCTTTTTTCATATTTAGGCCTCTATGCATTACTGTTGAGAAACTGATCCAAAAAGGTCCACTACTTATTTAAGTCTTAACTATTTATTTATATCCTTTAGTGAATTTACTTTAATGCCGCTTTATGAAGTATTTATGTTTTTGTTTTTTATATGTAAATGCCTTATAAGGTGAAAGTGAAATGCTCCACTCAGGCAAGAATATTGGGTGTAATCCTGGACTCATAGGCCCGGATTCACATACATCGGCGCATATTTATGCCGGCGTAGCGTATCGAATATACGTTATGCCGACGCAGCACAGAGAGGCAAGCACAGTATTTACAAAGCACTCGCTCTCAAATCTATGCTGGGTTTCCTCATCATCACGTTGAAACATCAGCCGAAGATACGTCGAATCACTGCCTACGACGTGAACGTAACCTACGCCTAGCCATATTCACATACTACGTAAACAACGTAAAATACGACGGCTCTGTTCCCTGGTCCATACCTTTGCATGAGTTGCGCCTCCTATATGGGGAATAACTTTACGCCGGACGTACGACTTACGAAAACCGCATATATTTTGCGCCGGGCGCAACTACGTTCGTGAATCGCGTATCTCCCTCATTTGCATATGTGCATAGAAAATCAATGGGAGCGGAAAATGCGCCCAGCGTAAATATGCGCCCACGATACGACGGCGTAGGCAAGTTACGTCGGTCGTAGGAAGCCTATTTTTAGGTGTATCTCAGATTGTGGGCACAGCGCACAGATACGACGGCGCATAGTTACACTTATGCGGCGCATCTCGAGATACATCGGCGTAAGTGCTTTGTGAATCCGGTCCTTACTGTCCCTTTCAGCCACACATCCAATCTCTGTCTAAATCTTGCCTCCATCACCACAACATTTGCAAAATGTTCCTCTTCTTAACAACGGACACCACAAAGATTTTAATTCACTCTGGTGTTATCGTCTCAACATTTGTAAGGCCCTTTTCACAGTGGCGGACCGTTCAGGCAGACCTGAAAAGGCGCTCCATGCTTGTCTATGGAGCATCGGATGTCAGCGGTGTCCATGTCCGCTGACATCTGATGCGCTAAAATCAAACGAATGCCAATACGTCGCCATCTGTCCTGGCTGATCGAATCGGGTCAGATGCTGCCTGTTTTTATCCAATCTCTCCATAGCAAGCAGCTGCGCTCGACAAGTCCCTCCCCTCTCCTGTGAGTAGAGAGGGACCTGTAATCCGCCGGCTTCATATTTAGGCCTCTATGCATTACTGTTGAAAAAAGTGATCCAAAAAGGTCCACTACTTATTTAAGTCTTAAAGGGGTTGTAAAGGTTCGTCTTTTTTTTTTTCTAAATAGGTTCCTTTAAGCTAGTGCATTGTTGGTTCACTAACCTTTTCTTTCGATTTCCATTCTAAATGTTTTTTTTTCTTTGTTTGAATTTCTTACTTCCTGTTTGTCCTCAGTAAGCTTTCCAACATCATCCGAGCGGTGGAAAGTCATTTAGAACAGCTTACTGAACACCTTACTGAGGAGAAACTGGAAGTGAGAAATTCAGACAAAGAAAACAAAGAAAAAATAAATTTAGAAGGGAAATCGAAGGAAAAGGTAAGTGAACCAACAATGCACTAGCTTAAAGGAACCTATTTAGAAAATAAAAAACAAACCTTTACAACCCCTTTAACTATTTATTTATATCCTTTAGTGAATTTACTTTAATGCCGCTTTATGAAGTATTTACTGAGTGTTTTTGTTTTTTTATGTAAATGCCTTATAAGGTGAAAGTGAATTGACATTTTCAGCATCGTATGAGATAACTGGAAAAAAAAATTGTCACCTGGTTTAATTATCGCATGAGATATTCTTTGATGAATTGAGCCCATTGTTCCTTGTTTTATAATATAGAGGGTCGATTTTCCTGAATCAGGGACCCAAGTCATTGGATTCCACTAATGTACATTGGTTCACTTTAGATGAATGCTTCTGTACCTTACCCACCCAAATATAGTAGCACTTGGGGACTCACCTTTACTGTTTAAAGCAGTGAATTACTTTGAGATTTAAGTGCAAAACTGTGTTATTAATACTACAATGCTACTGTTCTTTTTGCTTGTACATTACTATGAAAGTTCACTGTGATTAGAATTATGAATTTTATTTGCTATAGGGACCATTAATTACGCTGCCAGTTTAATGCCTGGGCTCCCATATATTTCCTCAGGGTCTGCAATTATCGCCAACAACTGCCAACCCATTGTAAAATGCCAAATGCTTTTAATCTTTAATATTTTTTAAAACCAGTGCATTAAGGCAGAAAAGTAATTTTTCATTTCCAACTTTGAGAGATGAAATACATTTATCTTGTCAAGCCTAGAAAATGTTAGACACGTGAGGGAGCATACACCAGATTCCATCTGCTGTCTCACACAAGGCTAAGTGCTAATCAAATTAACCTGTTCCCTGCCACACGTGTTTGGCTAGCTGCGTACATTTTTTGCAAGTAGCTCCAGTAAAGGACAAAATAAATGGGAAATTGAGATGTGCGTTCTTGAAATCTGCAGTATGACACCGGTGATAAATGTGGTATACCAAGGTAGAAATAACAATTGTTGTTCAGTAAGGAGGCAGAAGATTGTATAACAATGCAAATAGAAGTAACTATAGGATAGCTAACATGAGGTTAGGTTATGTATATTTCAGTATTCTATAGTTTTCTAAATGTCTTTCCTTCATAATGCTTTTGTGGACTAACCTTTGTTCGTTAGGATTGAGGTTTTTAAGTAAAAGGGCTAATGGGAAAAAAAAAAATCAATCACGATCCTAATTAAGCTCATAGGTTTTGTTGCTTAGCAAATTATATCACCTGTGGTCTGTGGGCTTCATGTACACTGCTGCTGGTAAATAGACATTTAGGAGCAGTTGGGCATTTTTTTCATCCGCTCCTGAACTCTCCTCTATATTATCTTATCAGTACATGTACACAGGGTTGTTTACAGTAATTTCTAGGCAGTTGAGTTTAGAAGCATTTTTTGGAAAGCAAAAAAATGCGTTCAGGACGGATGTTCAGAGGCATTTGAAATGCCAAATGCCTGTAACAGCTTGTAAACCCGTTAACTCGCATTTAGCAGTGTTTCGTTTACAGGCATTTTTAATGGAGATATATTTTTGATTAAAGGGTTACTATAGGAATTTTTTTTCTTTTTCTATAAAATAACAAACATGTTATACTTATCTCCACTGTGCAGTTCGTTTTGCACAGAGTGGCCCTGATCCACGTCTTCTGTGGTACCTCGGCGGCTGTCTCTGGCCCTCCCCACAAGAACTCACCACAGTCATGCGAGAGAGCTTGCATGGTGGTGAGTCCTTGCGGGCGCGCTCCCGTGATACAGCGAGCAGCCATAGCCACTCACTGTATCACTCGGCCCCGCTCCTCGGTGTGCCGCGACACTGGATGTGATTGACAGCAGTGCCAGCCAATGGCTGCGCTGCTCTCAATCCATCAGCTCTAGCCAATCAGTGGCCAGGCTGAGCAGCGAAGAGGATCTCGGGACCGAGCGCGGGACTTTCGAGGGGTCGGGTAATTAAAACGGGGGCTCGGGGGGGCCGGCATCATCAGATGTTTTTTCACCTTAACCACTTAACGACCTCCGCATGTAAATATACGTCGTCAGAATGGCACGTACAGGCAGATGCACGTGCTGGTACGTCCCTGCCTAGACGTGGGTCGGGGGTCCGATCGGGACCCCCCCCCCCGGTACATGCGGCGGTCGGTAATCGTCTGGGAGCGATCCGGGATGAGGGGGCGGCCATTCGTTTCTAGCCACCCCCTCGCGATCGCTCCCAGCGAATCATCTGCCTGCCCTGCCTGTGTAAGTGTAAACACAGGCAGGGGGAAGTGATGTCACCTCTCCTTGTGGCGGTCTTTTCGACCGACGCTTGAGGAGAGAAGACATCAGAACTGTGAGTTGCACTTAACAGTACACTGACATAGTCCCCTGTAACAGTGTCACTGATTGCAGTGATCATTTATTTTCTGACCACTGCATTTAGTGTGATTTGTGACAGAAAAAAGTGTTAGGGCAGTTAGCTTTAGGTCCAGGGTAGCCCCCTACCCCCCCTAATAAAGGTTTAACCCCTTGATCACCACCCTAGTTAACCCTTTCACCCCCTATTGCCAGTGTCACTAAGCGATTGGTTTTCTGATCGCTGTATTAGTGTCACTGTTGCCGCTAGGTAGCTAGTTTTTTTTTGAGGTTTGCCGCCAGGTTTCTATAGCGTTAGGTACCCCCATAAATAAAGGTTTTAACCCCTGATTGCCCCTAGAGTTAACCCTTTCACCAGTGATCACCGTATAAGTGTCACTGGTTAGCCAGTTAGTTATTTTGTTATTTTAGGTTCGGTTCCATTGAAAAAATATTCAATGGACTCAACATGCCTCTCAGCAGTTTCCTCTGGTGTCTACTTTCCAAAATGGGGTCATTTGGGGGGGGGGGTTTGTACTGCCCTGCCATTTTAGCACCTCAAGAAATGAGATAGGCAGTCATAAAATAAAAGCTGTGTAAATTCCAGAAAATGTACCCTAGTTTGTAGACGCTATAACTTTTGCGAAAACCAATGAATATACGCTTATTGCGATTTTTTTTAGACATGTGGCTCAATACATTTTGGCCTAAATGTTTGACTAAAATTTAGTTTATTCGATATTTTTTACTTTTTGTTATAAGAAAAATATTTTTTTTTCAAAATTTACGGTCTTTTTCCGTTTATATCGCAAAAAATAAAAATCGCAGAGGCAATTAAATACCATCAAAAGAAAGCTCTATTTGTGGGAAGAAAAGGACGCAAATTTTGTTTCGGTACAACATTGCATGACCGCGCAATTACAAGTTAAAGCAGCGCAGTGCCAAATTGTAAAAACACCTTTGATCCTTTAGCTGCATATTGGTCCAGGGCTTAAGTGGTTAATGCATAGATTGCATTAGGGGGAAAAAAAATTCTTTACAACTCCTTTAAAGGGGTTGTAAGGCCCCTTTCACACGGACGGATAGAAAGGTGCTTTTAGCTGCGGATTTTCTAGTTTTCTACCTCAGCTAAAAGCACACAATGCTTTCCTATGGCCCTATTCACACACAGCGTTTAGCTGTGATTTCATTACATGCGGTTTGGTGTGAATAGAAAAAATAGAATTGAATGCGTCCAGGTGCGATTTAGCGCAGCTATATGCACATAATCGCAGTCTTTTGTGTCAACTGTGGATAGCAGCGTGGGAAAAAAAAAAGAACAGGAAGCACATCATAATCAAAAAAAATAAAAAGGGTTGCTATGGGAATGACTACCGCAGCTAAACGCGGCTGCATGTAACCGCATGTAATCGCAATGTGCAAATGCAGCTAATCGCAGTGTCTGGAGCCTTGAATTTTACAGAACATTTACATGCTTTTAGCTGCGGCAAAACAGCCGTCCGTGTAAAAGGCGCCTTAAGGTTCGTGTTTTTTCACCTTAATGCATCCTAACCACTGGGGTTTCATCTTTTAATCTAATACTTTTCAAATGTTCTCCAAATCGAATGCGAAGCTGTCGCTTAGTCTTCCCAACATAGAGTTTGTGGCACGGGCATTCGAGGACGTACAGGACCCTTGTTGTTGCACAGTTTATTGTTTTCTACAAACAAGAAAGAGTCTGTAGGTTTGTTCTTAAAGGGGAGTTCCAGCCATTTGTATGTTTATTAAAAGTCAGCAGCAACAAAAAGTGTAGCTGCTGGCTTTTAATAAACAGACACTTACCTGCTCCAGCGACGCGCCGGCCGGGGCTCCGCTCCTCACCCCCCCTCCCCGGCCAGCGTCTTCATTCTCAGTGTGGGCACCCGGCTGTGACAGCTTTCGGCTTCACGGCCGGGCACCCACTGCGCATGCGCGAGCGGCGCGGCCCGGCGCCGCGCCGTGTAATTGGCCAGGAGATCGCCTAGGACCTGTCACGTGTCCTAGGTGATCGCCTACAGCAGCCCCTTCCTGAAGGCGATTAAGCTTAGTCGCCTACAGGAAGGAGGAAGTGGGACAGGAAGTCCCCTACTCCTGAAGCCCCCACTCCCCCCCCAAAAAAATTACATGCCAAATGTGGCATGTAAGGGGGAGAGGAGTGGGATAAGAGGAAGTTCCAAATTTGGGTGGAACTCCTCTTTAAGTTGAATTTGTACAGTGGGGATCGAAAGTTTGGGCACCCCAGGTAAACATTTGTATTAATGTGCATAATGAAGCCAAGGAAAGATGGAAAAATCTCCAAAAGGCATCAAATTACAGATTAGACATTCTTATAATATGTCAAAAAAAGTTAGATTTTATTTCCATCATTTACACTTTCAAAATTACAGAAAACAAAAAAATGGTGTCTGCAAAAGTTTGGGCACCCTGCAGAATTTATAGCATGCACTGCTCCCTTTGAGACCTGCCAGTGTCATGGATTGTTCTCAATCATTGTCTGGGAAGACCAGGTGATGTCAATCTCAAAGGTTTTAAATGCCGAGACTCATCTGACCTTGCCCCAACAATCAGCACCATGGGTTCTTCTAAGCAGTTGTCTAGAAAACTGAAACTGAAAATAGTTGACGCCCACAAAGCTGGAGAAGGCTTTAAGAAGATAGAAAAGTGTTTTTAGATGTCAATATCCTCTATTCGGAATGTTATTAAGAAATGGCAGTCATCAGGAACAGTGGAAGCTAAAGCAAGATCTGGAAGACCAAGAAAAATATCAGACAGAACAGCTCGCAGGATTGTGAGAAAAGCAATTCAAAACCCACGTTTGACTGCACGATCCCTCCAGAAAGATCTGGCAGACACTGGAGTTGTGGTAAACTATTCCACTATAAAGAGATACTTGTAGAAATATGGTCTTCATGGAAGAGTCATCAGAAGAAAACCTCTTCTACGTCCTCACCACAAAAATCAGCGTTTGAACTTTGCAAATGAACATATAGACAAGCCTGATGCATTTTGGAAACAAGTTCTGTGGGCCGATGAGGTTAAAATATAACTTTTTGGCCGGAATGAGCAAAGGTACGTTTGGAGAAGAAAGGGCACAGAATTTAATGAAAAGAACCTCTGTCCAACTGTTAAGCATGGGGGTGGATCAATCATGCTTTGGGGTTGTATTGCATTCAGTGGCACAGGGAATATTTCACGAGTATAAGGAAAAATGGATTCAATAAAATTTCAGCAAATTTTGGATGGTAACTTGATGCCATCTGTGAAAAAGCTAAAGTTAGAGGGTATGGCTTCTACAAATGGATAATGATCCTAAACACACCTCAAAATCCCCAGGGGATTACATCAAGAGGCGTAAACTGAAGGTTTTGCCATGGCCTTCACAATCTCCTGACCTCAACATAATTGAAAATCTATGGATAGACCAGACAGCCCAGAAATCTCAAAGAACTGGAAGACTTTTGTAAGGAAGAATGGGCAAAGATACCTCAAACAAGAATTGAAAGACTTTTGGCTGGCTACAAAACGTGTTTACACGCTGTGATACTTGCCAAAGGGGTCAGTACAAGATATTAACTCTGCAGGGTGCCCAAACTTTTGCAGACACCATTTTTTTGTTTTCTGTAATTTTGAAAGTGTAAATGATGGAAATAAAATCTAACTTTTTTTGACATATTATAAGAATGTCTAATCTGTAATTTGATGCCTGTTGGAGATTTTTCCATCTTTCCTTGGCTTTGTTATGCACATTAATACAAACTTTTACCTGGGGTGCCCAAACGTTCGATCCCCACTGTATGTAAGTTGGAACAGGTATTTTTTTTTTTAAGTGCAACTCCAGCCCAGAATTTTTTTTGGATAACATACGGAAGGGTTAACACCCCTGTAACATTTGTTTTGCTGTCTGTGCCCCTATTCAGATGTCATTTCCCTTTCTGTCCCTGTGACAATTGGATTGTGTAAAATTTGGGGTTGTTGCAGAAACAAGGATTGGTGATAAAGCTTCAGTGGAGACACCTTTTTTCCATGATAACTTTTACAGGAGTGACTTTCCCTTTCTAGGGGTAGATTTCCTCTCATTTCCTGTTGTCTCCCTCCATTTGTATGAGTGGTATGTAAGTCAGATGTATGTAACTGTATTTAACACCTCATTGATTATAAGGCAGACTCATAGTATGAAGTATTTTTTTTTTTTTACATCAATATTATTAAAGAGAATACAATGTAGAGAATGTTTCGGGTTGTCTCTTTCATTAGTGTTTGTGGACAGAATATTAGTACCCAAGCAGTAATTATAATCTGAGAATAGCGTGTTGTCCCATTGTTGGAAGGCACAACATGGTTTTCTAATATCAGATGTTTCTGGACTGTTGAAACCTGGTTGCACCTAAGCCAGATACTGCTAGGGGTAGTCTTGTGATAGCAGTCAAGCAGGATTACCTAGCATGGTGTGTGTAACAGAAGAGTGCTTATCAGAATCTTCTTTTGTAAAAGGGATTCACACATACCCCCTGGCGGTGGGGTAAGGAAATAGGAGAGCCTGGTGATGGGAAGATTAAAATGCCTAATTGCCTTGTCTGCAACCAGAGCTTCAAAAGGCCAGCTGTTGCTGGAATGCTGACCTGGGTCAAAATGTTTGATGTTAATAGGGCTGTGCCACCTGGTGGAGATGGCAAAGTACTTCCTGGAGGATGTTCGGGGGGGAATAACATACTT
The DNA here is from genome assembly GCF_905171775.1 of Rana temporaria. Classification (NCBI taxonomy): domain Eukaryota; kingdom Metazoa; phylum Chordata; class Amphibia; order Anura; family Ranidae; genus Rana; species Rana temporaria. The sequence goes on along the minus strand of NC_053493.1, from coordinate 231,949,230 downwards.
CCTAGTGATTAAGGAGAACTGCCCCTTCCTTCCGGCTCTGACGGTTGTGTACATTCCGGGGGTGCTGAACTGCAAGCCGACTACCTAAGTCGCCAAACGCTAGACCAAGGAGAATAGTCGCTACACCCGGAGGTGTTTCAGAGGCTGTGCCAAAAATGGGGCACTCCAGACGTGGACCTTCTGGCGTCCCGTCTCAATCGGAAGGTGTCACGGTTCGTGGCCAGGTCAAGGGATCCATGGGCGGACGCGTCGGATGCATTGGTGGCACCATGGGGTCACTATCACCTAATCTATGCCTTCCCTCCTCTGAAGCTTCTTCCCCGCCTGCTGCGCAGAGTGGAAGCCGAGGGGATACCAACAATCCTGATCGCTCCGGATTGGCCGTGCCGTCCCTGTTACGCGGACCTGGTGCGTCTGGTGGCAGACGTTCCTTGCCATCTACCCCTGAGAGAAGATCTTCTGTCGCAGGGTCCGATCTTTCACCCTGCTTTACAGTCGCTGGCTTTAACGGCGTGGCTGTTGAGAACCAGGTGCTGAAGGATCGAAGCCTGTCGGGCTCGGTGGTCTCTACCATGCTGCGAGCACGGAAGTCTACTTCACGAAAGATTTACCATCTAACGTGGAAGGCCTACATCTCTATGTGTGAGGAGATGAAATGGCACCCCCGTACATACGTGATGTCCCGGATTCTGCTGTTCTTACAGCGTGGAGTGGATCAGGCTCTCGCCTTAAGTACGGTTAAGAGTCAGATTTCGGCACTAGCTGTCTACTTTCAGCGACCCTTGGCGACGCACTCCCTGGTGCGTACGTTTGTGCAGGGGGTTCGGCATGTGGCCTCTCCTGTGCGCCCTCCACTGCCTCCATGGGACTTGAATTTAGTCCTTTCGGTGCTTCAAGAGGCTCAGTTTGAAGACATTCGGAAGATTCTCTTGTTGAAGGTGGTTTTTCTGGTGGCAATTACCTCGGTCAGACGGGTATCTGAACTGGCGGCCTTGTCCTGCAAGGCTCCTTACTTGTTCATTCATAAGGATAAGGTGGTGCTGCGGCCGCAGCCGTCATTCCTTCCAAAGGTTGTTTTGGCTTTTCACATTAAAGAGGACATTGTTTTGCCATCCTTATGTCCTCGACCGGAAAACCCGAAGGAGGCCACTTTGCATTCCTTGGACGTGGTTCGGGCCCTATGGGTGTACTTGTCTGCTACGGCTTCGTTTCGGAAGTCGGACTCACTGTTCGTGTCGGTAACTGGTCCTAAGAAAGGTCTGGCGGTGTCGTCAGCCACCATTTCTAGGTGGATCAGACAGGTCGTGCTCCATGCTTATGCCCTAAAGGGGCGGGCGCCTCCCTTTCAGGTTACGGCGCATTCGACCAGGGCGATTGGTGCCTCTTAGGCTTTCCGCCATCAAGTGTCTGTGTTACAGGTGTGTAAGGCAGCGACCTGGTCGTCAATCCACACCTTCTCAAGATTTTACAAGGTGGATGCGAGTGCATCTTCAGATGCCTTCTTTGGCCGCAAGGTTTTACAGGCGGCAGTTTAAGGTTGAAGTTCCTCCGTGAGTAACTCTGGTTTGTTTGGGGTGAAGCTTGGTTTGCTGTGTTTTTTTTCCACCTCTCGAAATTGCTTGGGGACGTCCCTAAGGTCAATGCTGCTGTGTCCGTCCATGAACGAAAGAGAAAATAGGATTTTTGTACTCACCGTAAAATCCAGTTCTCTGAGTTCATGGACGGACACAGCACCCACCCCTCCTTTTGTTTGTACTGATTGTTTACGATTTGGGGCTGCATGTGCAGAGAGTGGGATGTACCCGGGGGACCCGCCCCCTGGGAGGTGCTGTACTGAAAGAAGTGTTTTAACACTTGAAGTGCTGTTTTTAATGCAGGAACTTGCTGCCATCCGCTGCAAGCAAAATCCTGCATAAATGTATACATCTGTGTCCATGAGTCCTAAGATGCTGTAAGGGTTTGGTCTCATTCTGTTGTAAGTGCTACTTGAAGTTGAAGGAGGGTTTTATGACTCGGGCTGTAACCTTGTATAAAACAAATAAAAAATATTCCCACCATCTGTCTCACTGCTCTGTTTAGCATTGCCTTGCCGTGGGACAGAATTATTAAAGGTCTCCTGTATGATGAATATGCACAGGAACACTATTCTTGTTCTGTATGCTGTGTAATTCTTATTTGTTAAATCTGCTTGGACACTACACAGAACCAGTTTTCTTGCATCCTAGAAATGGTTCTTGGCATCTGTTTGTTTCAATTTATTTAAATTTACACTGTCTGCTAATTCTCTCAGTTGTGTGTTATAAGCTATGCCCCTTAAATAATTTAGCCCCACCTAGTTTTCTGTAAAGACCACGGCTATATTCTATAAACAAAGTCTCGCCTCTTCAAACATGAAACATAAAAGTGACCTTAGATGCAGACTGCAGATCTTTGATGCCCCAGACTGGGGGTGTTCTGGTAACCATGACAGCAGGCAGCATAGATGACAGTCTCCTTACTACTAAGATGTACCCACAGCATCCTTAGAAAATAATGTCCTGCCTGTCACTCATCACTGTTATAGTAACTAAATTACTGCCTAGAAGGATCAGTTATTAGCCCTTACAGAGGAATGCGTCCATTTTGAACCCCTGAACAGGGGCACAGACATCAAAAAACATTACAGGGATGTTAACCCTTTTCTATGCTATCCAAAAAACGTAAGTAATTTTTTTGGCTTGAGTTGCACTTAAAAATTTACCTATTCCAACTTGCATACAAATTAAATTTGAGAACAAATCTACAGAACCTTGTTTGTAACATGAGCACTGCCTGTATGCAGTGTGGTAACATGCATTGCATTAAGGCAGTCCATTTAAAATCAAAGACTGCTACGCACATAAAACCAGCCATGCACCATTTTTTTTCTCAATGCACTGATGGTTGTGTTTGTAAAGCGTTGTTTTTTTTGTTTTTGTTTTTTGTTTTTTTAACCACTTGCCCACCGGGCTTGTTTTTCAGATTCGGTGTTTACGAGACTAAAACAGTTTTTTTTGCTAGAAAATTACTTAAAACCCCCAAACATTATATATATATTTTTCTAACACCCTAGAGAATAAAATGGCAGTCGTCGCAATACTTGTCACACCCTATTTGCGCAGTGGTTTTACAACCGCACTTTTTTTTGGAAAAAAATCACTTTTTTGAATTAAAAAATAAGACAACAATACATTTTGGCCAATTTTTTATATATTGTGAAAGATAATGTTACGCCGAGTAAAATGATACCCAACATGTCACGCTTAAAAATTGGGCCCGCTCGTGACATGGCGTTAAACTTTTACCCTTAAAAATCTCGATAGGCGACGTTTAAAAATTTCTACAAGTTGCATTTTTGAGTTACAGAGGAGGTCTAGGGCTAGAATTATTGCTCTCGCTCTAACGATCGCGGTGATACCTCACTTGTGTGGTTTGAACACAGTTTTCATATGCGGGTGCTACTCGCATATGCATTCGCTTCTGTGCGCGAGCTCGTCGGGACGGGGCGCTTTAAATTTTTTTGTTTTGTTTTCTTATTTATTTTTATTTAGTTTATAATTTTTTACACTGAAATAAAAAAATAAAAAAATTGATCACTTGTATTCCTATTACAAGGAATGTAAACATCCCTTGTAATAAAAAAAAGCATGACAGGTCATCTTAAATATGAGATCTGGGGTCAAAAAGACCTCAGATCTCATATTTAGACTTCAATGCAAAAAAAGAAAAAAAAATGTAAACTGTCATTTTTTCAAATGACAAAAAAAAAAATGTTTCTTTAAGACGCTGGGCGGGACTGACGTTTTGACGTCACTTCCGCCCAGCAGAGCTATGGGGATGGGTGGGGGCGATTTTTCCCTCACTCGCATCCCCACACAGCTGCCGAACAGACCCGATCGCCTCCGCCGCTACCGACGGCTCCGGTAAGCGGCGGAGAGCGGCGGGAGGTGGGGGGCCCTCTCCCGCCACCGATAACGGCGATCTTGCGGCGAATCCGACGCGGAGACCGCCGTTATCATTAACAGAACCGCCCACTGAAGAGATGGATATCTCGGTTGTGGCAGCAGCTGCTGACGTTACCAAGATATCCATCTTTAAAAACATGACGTATTTTGACTTTGGGCGGTGGGCAAGTGGTTAAATAACAACATGTCATAGTTTTCTTCTTCCGGGCCCTGATCTTCCTCTTCTCAGTTTCCCCCACAGCACTCCTGGTTCCTACTCTTCATTCAGTGCCCCAATAGGAAGGCACTTGTGCAAGCTCGCTCCCAAGCCCCATAGTCTTCTTCTGACCCCCCTCTCCCTCATGACAGAGTTTAATTGACAGCAGCTGGAGCCAATGGCTCCCACTACTAGTGATCTGCCCTATGAGGAGGGATAGAGCAAAAAATACCACTGCTCTCAAGCACAACGCTAGATCGCGATGTGGCTCAGGCATGTACGGTAGGGGGAGGGGAGGCTGGGAGGGATGCATAGAGGCATATAATGCATTAGGTAAAAAAAATCTTAGGCCTGTACAACCACTTTAATGGGTCGAGCAGTGTGCATGCTCACTTGGCACAGGAGACAGCTGATATGCTTTGCTTGCAAAGATTTGGTGACACCAGGCAGCGAATAAAATTATTTTTTTATTCGTTAAGGAACACAGTTCATTATAATTATTATTTTAATGCAGGATTTATTTATCACTAAGAGTTTGTGCAGTGAATGGAGGGACACAACACAGTTGCAATGCAAGAGGGATCAGAGGGTCCTGCTCTTTAGAGTTTTCAATCTAATAAAAGGGAAGACCAAGTAATACAAAAGGTAATACCTATTTTGGATGAGCTAACAGAGAAAATAAAAGTACAGTTTATTAGTTAGAGGTGGCATAGACCTTCTTGACAAGAATGGGTTTTCCAGGATCACCTAATGGGCAGTGTGACAGACCACCTAGCACCCAGCCTAGGTGCTTCCTCCAAGATACAGCTTTATCCACGCAGGAACCAGGTATTATAGCTGAGCATAGAACCCAAGAACTAGATGACACTAGCTTAGGTGCAAACTGGAACTGACTTTATTGTAAATTTACACAGAATATATACCACACAAAATCAGGTAAGGGCTTGATCACATTATCCTAAACAATGAAAACTGTAAACAGTAATAGCAGTACATCTAATGAACAGCCAACATAAACAGTAATCTAAACATATAACATCCCACAATAGTTTGGTAACAAGGCGAAGTGGACACAATGCTGGCAGGCAGACAGAATCAATTGGTGACTCAATTAACAATGGGAATTCACACCCAGGAGGCACACAGTGGGGAATTATACCATGAGAGAAAGACACCTTAATAGTTTATAGCAGGAGACCCCAGCATCAGGTTATTTTGAACTGATTATATTAACATATATTCTGAGTCTGAGGGGGAGTGAAGCAGTCATTGCTGGTTTGGGCACAGAGGCCCCAAATCTGTATCCAGATCCTAGGTTTTGGAGAGACATGGGCCATGGATCTGAAGCAAAACCACTCCAAGGGTCCCCCAGCCACACACCTCCCAAATAATAGAGCCCTCTCAGAAACCAGGGTCCATAGTCAGTAGACAACCCTGCAGTCCCCTCCTAAAGCCCCTGTTAAAAAATAAAAAGACAGATGCAAGCAAAGTGCCAGCTAAAAGCCACCTCTGCTGAATTTTCAGTTAGTAACAAGCAGTGAAAGGAGAAACAAAAACGTAGTCAACAGGCCTATCAAAACCTAGGGCGTGTCATTCGATAAAGCCAGGTAAAAATAATTTTATGGTGTGTTCAGAAGATGTTTTCTTACATTTGTTTGACCATTCTTAATATTAGTTGAGCCAGATGAAAAAAAATTAGTGTCTGTGTGCTCAGCAGTACAGTAAGTCCGTTTCAGCAAGAATGAAGTGGCTTTTTATGTCTTATAGCTAGGTACACACACAATGTTTTGCTTTAGTTCAACCCAGCGAACTGAACTTAAAAAACTGAGAGATCGCCGTACTAACACATCTGATGTTGGTGTGGCAGTCTCCCCACTGTGCTATTGTGTTCTGACATGGGGGCTGCCCCTCCCCCACGCTAGAACACACTGATGCATGCTCGCAACCATTGGCTGCAAGTGCTGTCAGATGCTGGTTTGACAGAACCCAGTTGAGAGATCTGCTTCTGTCAGACGAGGAGCGGTAAACATGGGCCGCGTGAACTAACTGATATTCTGCTCATGTTTACCAGCCTTATGACAGTTTCTGCTTTGTAAATAAAAGCATACCATATGCATTCACTATTACGTGCATGTACACCTTTTAGATAATTGTATATGTGTTTGTAAACTGAATTTGTGTTGTCTGGATTTCCAAAAATGATTCTTTATTTCTCTTGTGATACAAAGAGTCAAGAACTTGCAGCTTTATTACTCTGCAGAACATTTGATTTGTCATGACAAGTTCACCCCCGCTCTCTAAGCTGTTGTTCAACAAACTCAATATGCAGTCTAAAACAAATTCCTAATATGCACAGTATGCAAATATTAAAGAAAAACAGAAGAAACATTTTACAGCTTTTATTTAAAAGCCCAAGTTACTCATGTAACAACATAAAGTAAATCAAAGGAACAGATATGTGCAGATTAGGAGCATCTGATAAGAGCTGTGCCTGGCACTAGAGGGATGAGAGCCTCAGGACAGCTGAGCTGGTTTATTCCATCCTTACATTCATTCCTATTTGCAAGATCCCCCACTTCTGATAAGTGTTAATCCTTAGAAATAAAACAATGTTGAAACAGCTGTAGGAGGCTTGAACAGCCGCTGAAGATTTGTATGCCAAGTCCACCAAGAAATATACATTGTCACTTTGGTATGCATTATTTAAACGTCCAACAGATTTCCAAATTTTGATTGAGTGTGTGTGTATACTGTATAATATTAGTAATATAAATGCTAAGTTAGGGCCCATTTACATTTGCGGTTCAGGGACATTAAAAACATGTTTTTACTGCCCCCCTCTTAAGCTGCAAAGAAAATTGATGGGTGTACACATGCCTTGACCATGATGCCTTGCTTCAAGGCCGCTGCAAAAATGATCCCCTGCATAGCAACTGCCCCATTTGCAGGGCACTGTGTTGCATTCAAGAGGTGCCATATTGCCTCTGACCATTAATTGCTATTCAATAGTTTATTGGCGTTTTGGCTTTTTTTTTTTTTAAAGCCCATAAACTGAACTCTATGTTAGCCTATGTGCCCATGCATACCTGGGCGTTTTTTAGTGTTAATGAACTTTGGAGTTTATTGGCTTTTTCCTGAACGCCCGAAATTTTCGTTCAAAGTGCCGTTTTTCAGCGGGAAAAAACGCTAAAAAATGAAAACCGCAGAAAAACACTCAAACGCCCATAAACACTAAAAACCGCTGGCACCAGCGTTGTTTTGCGTGTTTTTATCCATTGAAAAAAAGCTACACTGAAAAACGCTGATTAAAGCTATTGCTAAAAAACGTTGAAATGCTCCCTGCAGAGCTACTGGCGTTTTTTATAGCTTTTTTTAGCTTCAGTGTGCATGAAACCTTAGACTCCTAGTTGTGTTCCTCAAATCATTCTTGAACCATTTTTGCAGTGTGGTAGAACACATTTTCCTGCAGAAAGAGGCCACTGTCATCTGGGAATACAGTTTCCATGAAGTACGTGGTCGCCAACAATGTTTAGGTAGGTGGCACGTGTCAAAGTAACAACTACATGAATAGCAGGACCCAAGGTTTCCCAAAGTGCTGTGTCACACAGATTCACTCCCTGCCAATACACTGCTGCTCAGGGTGTTCCACTCCCTGCCCAGACTGCTTGACTCCCTATTAATGCACTGGTATCCCTGGTTCCTTTTCAGCCTTTACAAAGTTATACTGTTCAGATAAAAGTATACAGCACTCACCAGTCTGCGGGTGCAGTGCACATTCTGTTTGATTGCGGCCATGACTTCACTTTTTGCTGGGGTTTATAATGCAGACAGGGTGCCTAGCCTTCCAGGAGCCTAGTGTGGCCCCAGCTACTTGGAGCCATTCCCTGTAATGAGATGTAGATGAGGCTGGGTTGACCAGATCCTACAACCTGAGTGGCAAGAAATTGAGAAGGTCTCTACAGAGGTGCAGTCCAGGAGGACCTTAGTGACACCATTGAGGTTGGTAAGGGGAGTAGAAAGCCAAACCCTGTGCAATCTGCCTGTTTGTGATGAGATGACAGGGGCTGTCTGTTCACTACAATGCCAAAATGTCACTCCTGATGAGTGGATTTTTGTGCTGCTTGTAGTTAGTATCATGCAGTCGTACTCAAAGCATATGTCAACCTTTTATTATTATTGTAACACAATATAGTCATTAAAACAGTGTGCTATTTTGATGCACAGTATTAAAACAAAATATATGAAGATCTAGCCCAACTTTCGTCCCACGTCCTCATCACTACCACAAATGAAACACCAACACTCCCCCATTCACTACTGTGCTTGTACCCCTCTCTCACCCAACTTGTGAATGCTGCTTTCCCCCTGTTCTCACTGCTTACCTTCATGCCACCCTCCCCTGCTTTCACCCACTCTTGCAGGGAATGCCCCCCCTTCTCTGAGACACACTGCCACTCAAGCTCATTCTCTATCTGCCTAGGAATTTGATAGAATTTTAGTTTTGTTCCTGGGTCATTACCAGATTTCTCAAATCTCCAGCCCAGCAATGCCCGCTCCATCCCTGCCGGTTCTGCCCACATTAACAATGGCCGCTAGTGCTCTAATTCCCTCCACACCCCTTCCATACATCATGTAGACTATACATTGTCATTGTTTGGTTGCTGTTTCACAGCACACACCATGGAAATGCATGACGCTTTGCATCCACATGTATCGTAGCAACCATGACGTTGAATCCAACTAAGGCTGTCACTGTGACAAATAGAATTCAGGGTGGGAAAAGTGAAGCTCAGCAGGGCTAGAACAAATTAAGACCAGTCTGGGGCAGTCTAAAAGGTAGAAATGTGCGGGATGGAAAGCCCATTTAACCCCTTAACGCCCGCCGCACGACTATATACGTCCGCAAAATGGCACGGACAGGCAGATGGGCGTATATATACGCCCCTGCCTTCTAGCGGGTGGGGGGTCCGATCGGGACCCCCCCCCCGCGGCGGGCGGATTCCCTCGGGGAGCGATCCGGGATGATGGCGCGGCTATTCGTTTATAGCCACTCCGTCGCGATCGCTCCCCGGGGCTGAAGAACGGGGAAAGCCGTATGTAAACACGGCTTCCTTGTGCTTCACTGTGGCGGCGTATCGATCGAGTGATCCTTTTTATAAGGGAGACTCGATCGATGACATCAGTCCTACAGCCACACCCTCCTACAGTTGTAAACACACACTAGGTGAACCCTAACTCCTACAGCGCCCCCTGTGGTTAACTCCCAAATTACAACTATATATGTTTTTGGGGGATATTTATTATAGCAAAAAGTAAAAAATATTGAATTTTTTTCAAAATTGTCGCTCTATTTTTGTTTATAGCGCAAAAAATAAAAACCGCAGAGGTGATCAGACACCACCAAAAGAAAGCTCTATTTGTGGGGAAAAAAGGATGCCAATTTTGTTTGGGAGCCACGTCGCACGACCGCGCAATTGTCTGTTAAAGCGACGCAGTGCCGAATCGCAAAACCTGGCCTGGGCATTTAGCTGCCAAATGGTCCGGGGCTTAAGTGGTTAAAGCTCAACTTTGTGCCAGTTTCCAAGCAGCTTCTTAAAATGTAGGAACAGAGAAGTGCAGCGCTAAACATTATCTAAAGTGAATTAAACAACGTGAAAGATCAAGAAACGCACATATCATGTAAAGAATCCTGTGTTGAATGGCGTCAGCCCATGTCATGCAAAAAATGACACAAGATGATGATACAAATGGATGCAATACCTCAAGAAACCACTGTAGGGGATTTCAATGTAAGTAAAACAAAGTGTATAGGTGAATCACACTCACAGGTGATAGTATGAGTATAGCACATTAGCAAATGTGTCTAGAGGCCTAAAGAGGCATGTAGCCACGTGGTGACAAAGTTCCAAAGTGATTTGCAAGTGTAAAAACACAGCAAACAAATGATAATAATAAATGAATAAAGGTGCAAATACAATGAGTCCAAAGAAATGGAAAAACTGAAGTTCCTTGGGGGAAGACTGGATGGCAGACACCCTGTGAGGTATGTCTCTCTCAGATACAGGAATCAAGCCGCTTGCACAGCCAATACAGGTCTCATCAGCAATCCACAATAATATACGAAAAATGAATGTAGGATAGAGTACTCTTACCAACTGACGTGGACACACTCGTCAGCGACGGTGTGTCAATCAGACCTTCACGAACTCCAGGACAGCGACGAGATCAATGGAAGCGCCTTTTGATATGCAGACCTTCAATCGTCAGGAGCCAGTTTAATCCAATGGTAAGGAAATTAGTGTGGAAGAGACTCATAGATGAAAGCCAAAGGCAGATCAGCCAGTCACAGGATCATGCAAAGGAAAACATAACTACACATAGTGCGGTTAATCCCAATAAAAAGCCTTTAATAGGCATAGTGGCAGTACAAAGAATAGAACAGGGATAAAACTTGGATAAAAATTTTTTAAAAATAAAAAAAGGTACAAGCCTACGGGAAGACAGGTACAAGTGATCACATGGAAAGTAATTAGCGTGGTAGGCAAGTAGCAAATGAGCTATGTACCCCAAAAATGTAAAAGATAGAGAATTAAAAAAGGCACATGTCAAATCCTTGTTGTCTCCTCCCTATGCAGAGCAGTCCCTTTTATTCTTTTTTTTTTTTTTTTTATGTCAGATTTGTGTGTATACTGTATGTGTTAGGCTGCATTCACACTATAGCACTGCATAATCTTGTGTCATGCTTGTGGTGCCATTTATTATTAAGGGTGTCCAAATGTACAAAGCTCAAAAAAGGTATATGAGCTACTTTGCTGCGTTGACGCATAATAACACACACCAAAAAATGCTCACAGAACGCCAACCATTGTGCATAATTTTTTATAAAACTAGAACTATATAAACACACATTTTCTTACAGAAATTTGTAATGAAGCAACATAACCTATTGTGGAACTTTAAAAACTAACCTGATAACTACTTTATGTTCAAACATTAACAACATCCAAACTTAAAAGTACCAACACTGCAGCATCTAAAACTCGTAATCAGGTGTGGTTGTTGGACAGTTGAGCTGATTTCAGATGGGCGATTCTGCCACAAGCGAGACAGCGGCAGGATCGCTAAAAATGTTGTCTGTCTATCTTTATGGAATCACTCCCTCTGTAGCTGAGACAGCAAAAATGTTGCTCCGTTGCTGGCCCTACTACTTCTGTATCGTGATCACTAGTGATAGGAACAATCTCTTGCTGCCTGTGATGGAGTGAGTCCATAGGAACAGACAAGTTTTCGTGGCACAATTGCCCATCTGACATCAGCCTTCGGCATGTGTTTATCCATTCAGTGGACTGTCTTGTGTGGTGCTGCGAAGTCAGGGTTTTAGTTAATCTTTATAAAAAAAGGTAATAATCCAAATGAAGGCTGTCAGTGGAGGTGGGCAAAATGAACACAAATCTCTCCACCAAAGTATTGTAAAACAGGAAATACAAATTTAATGCAGAAGGTTTAGTAAACATGTTGCCACAAATCCAGTACGGGTTTATCTGTAGTTTTAGGATTGTGGGCAGAGCCGTAGAAATTCTTTCTTTTTGCCTCGTGGCTACCTGTGCATCCAAAACTTCTGGTTTATAGCACAGATACAGCCTAAGATAGGGAGTCATAAAATGGCTCCATATCTATAATATTTTGCTGCTTTATCCATTAATTGTAAGCTAAGGATTTGAAAGTCAAGCAAAGTAAGCATGAAATTGTATTGGCCCACACCATCAGACTTTTCTGTACATATAATAGAAACTATAACTTAGCACTTGAACGTTCTGATAGTTTCTCTCTAAAATCATATTTCCGTTGCCATACTAGCTTTATTTTTACAAACGGATATAATGCGCCTTGCATGCATAATTTGCAAGCTACAGCTGCAGTGAAATCATTAGTGTTCCTCCAGCTAGATATTCCATACTTTGTAGACACTTGAGACAGTAGGCTCCACATGTTCACTAGTTTTGTGCATTCAAATTATTCTTTCCTTCTTCCGTCTAATCCATATTGTTCTCTTTTTTTATATATCTTCTTTCCACGTTTTCTGAAAGATACTAGGGGGAAAAAATGAAGTCTTGGTTCATGTGAAATACTTGTCGGAGAATAAATATAGAATTGTGGCAGCTGCTGTCGCGCATAGGCTCATCAAAGTTATTTTTAATTAGCGTGCTAGTTTAAAAATGGCCCAGCATCATATTAAAAGTGGTATATTCAATCAAGCCAAATTTCATTAAACCATTTCTCAAAAGCAAGCGATACATTTGGCATTCTGCACAGTACAATATTATGTTTGGTAGCGTAGCACATGCAGCGGTCACAATTAAATATTCAAGTCATCTCTGAAAATATGAGAAATGTACAAATGTGGTTTGCTACAGACAATGTTCTCTGTAACTTACAAGAATATCATAGACATATAACTTTACCTATCAAAGAACAGCCTGTAGAATTGACTGTTCTGTCTACAACAACCAATCAGGACCTACCCATGATCAAAATGACTAGACCAGTTACTTTGTTTTGTCACCCCTCCTTTTCAAAAATGCACAAGTAGCACATAAAATAACTATATGAAATGATTAACACAAACAGAAACATGTCCACAGAGAAGTAATTAAAGTGTTACTAAACACAGGACCCTGCATTCACTATATTTGGTCTCCCACAGGGAGATGATACCAAGTTCAGCTTCAGCAGCCTGTGATACAATTAATACAACAAATGTACGTAAGAGCCGGTTCACACAGGAGCAGCACGACTTGCAGAGCGACACGGCAAGGCGATCTGCCCACAACTTCAGAGGCGACTTGCAAAATGACTTCTGTATTGAAGTTAATGCAAGTCGCCCTGAAGTCATCCCAAAGTAGTACAGGAACCCTTTTCTAAGTCAGAGTAGCTCCTATTAGAACGGTGCCATTGTACAGAACGGAGCGTGATTTGTCAGGCGGCTAAGTCGCCTGACGAATCGCGCCTGTGTGAACTGGCTCTTAACATTTTATTTACAAATGGAAGGGAACTGTGCTTCTTGACATTTGTATCCATAATTGTTGTTCAAATTGCAGGCAGTCAGCTTCTGTTTCAGGCATACATTTTGTCTTGGCCTGACACAGCTTGCAAAAAAAAAAAACATTATTTGACCTGGGCAGTCAACATAAGAAAATAGTAAAAAATAAATAAATTGTAAAATGAGTAATACAGTTTATAAATGTGTATCCACCTTTGCTATGTCTACTGAACACTTGAATATGAGAACAAATTAAGCTATATGGGCCTCATAATTAGTATATAAGTCATCTACATGATTTTGAGTAAATATTCATATTTCTAGGGTAGGTTTGACAATAAATGAGACCATGGATGTGCTTATTTGTGTGCTATAGACCTTTTTTTCAGTTTTTTTTATTGCCGTCATGTAGGATCAGTGTATTTTTCTAGTAGCTTGTTATCTATAGTTGTATGGTAAAAAAATTAAATATAGGTTGCAATTGTTTATTGAAACCTATTAATAAACTAGTACAAAACGTTTAGTACAGGTTTTCTTCATATTTAAACTTTCCAGTGTGTTTCTCTCTTTGAGGGCAGATAAGTCACCTTATATTCATCTGTGACTGATAATGTATGGCAACATCAACTTAGTCCCTGTTTGAAGTGGAACTTTACCCATAACAAAAGATAATGCTCTTTGCCTATATATATATATATATATATATATATATATACAGGGCTTTTTTTCAGGGGGAACTTGGGGGAACTCAGTTCCACCACCTCTAGCTCAGACCCTTTGGTGCCGGCTCACCACAATCACTTGTAAACACAGAAGTCTGGTTTCTGTATTTACAAGTGACAGCTCTGCACTCTGTGTGTAACCCCCCTGAACTCTGCACTCTGTATGTAATGCAATTCTGGTATTTAATGCCCCTTTAAGACCCTTCTACTGTTTGTGAAATCTGAACGTGTCGTTGTTGAGTTCCTTCACCTATTTTCTGAGAAAAAAAGCTCTGTATGTGTATATATATATATATATATATATATATATATATATATATATATATATATATATATATATATATATATATATATATATATATATATATATATAATATATATATATAATATATATATGTATATATATATATATATATATATATATATATATATATATATATATATATATTATTGTTTCTTTCCACAGATGTTTCTATGTATATTAATGTGTTTTTATTATTTTCTATTTTAGCTTGCTATGACTCACCCAAGCCACCATTTAAACTTTGGGATGAACCCTGACCATGCTCGCAACTCTCTTTCCAACTGTGGAATTAGGCAGCCAAAATACGGGGATAGAAAAGTTCATTACATGCACATGCGTAAAAAAGGTACGTTTGTTGATTATTTATAGTAAGCGTGTAGAACTCAGTTTGTCTCTCCTTCATATCGTGGTACTGATGGTGAAGGTTATGCCCCTTGTTTATTGTTCTTAGTAGATTGGATTCTTATAAATCTTGGCTTTGTCCACATAGGAGGCTGTATCTTTTATACTTAAAGAGTTCTGTCATTGAGATAAATGTATTTTAACAGTATTTTTTACATTTATTATACTTTAATTTCCTGAAAAGCTAGAAGCCCTGCTAGTATATTCAGCATTCAACACGTCCGGGTGTGTCAGAAGCCTGCAATCTAACCATTGTGTGCTGAGGCTTTTTCACTGGGGTGCTAGTAATCATTATATCCCTATAGCAGCTAGCTGGTTGGGATCACAGCATGCAGTGGGGGAAACACAAGCATCTGACACAACTTGAGTTGTCAGGTACTTAAGTTCCTAGTGGTGCATTTATCGCTTCAGGAAAGCAATTGTTAGGATGCATGTATCTTGTCAAAAATGTATTTTTAAGCAACAATGACCTCTTTAAAATGATTTAGATGTAATAAAAATATCCACATACTGAAAATGCTTTGTAATGTTTTAAAAAAAATAGCTTTACTTTGTGTGTTACTGACCCAAACAAGTACGTGCTTATCAGGCAGAGTCCTGGTAGCGGATATCCACATACTGTACTTGTTTCAGGTCAGTATCTATGGCTTTAAATATGGCTTTAATTTGGCAGTAGCATCTCCAATTTTTATATAGAGATATATATATATATGTATGTATGTATGTATGTGTGTATGTGTGTGTATATATATATATATATATATATATATACACATACACTTTCTGTATTAGTTTCATTTTAGGCAAAATGGAACATGAACCTGTCAGCTGGGAGTATTGCATTTAGGGCTGCTAAACAGGAAATCAGATTTGATTTCCCATTAATCCAAAATATATTTGATTCTTAAAAGGCCTTGAGATCCTTGATTTTTTTTTGGCCCTTATATATTAGATTTAAAAACAAGCAAACCAGTATTCATTCTGTTCTTCAAATGCCTGTTTACACTTGTGTGTAATTTCTCTATACTTTTAAACTAGGATAAGTTCACTTTAAAAAGTGCCCAGTTTTGGCAGCCTTTAAAGAATTGGTCAACAACCCTGCCCTCAGGGCCCACTAACAGGCCAGGTTTGCAAGATAACTGAAATACATCACATGTGATATCATTTGTTGCTCAGTGATTGCAGTATTCTAGTCTGCATTTCCCCAAGGTAATGCATAAAACCTGGCCTGTTAATGGCCCCTGAGGACAGGGTTGATGTCTACTGCTTTAAAGCATTGCAATCAGCAGATCTCCTGCAGACATGTCAGTTTATCTGTGTGCCTGTACATTCTGTATGGGCACACAGATACATTGACAGGAACAATCAGTGAGTGCCGTGGTAGTTCACTGAGAACTACAAGCTGTCATCCACAAAGGATGTCAGTACTTGTAGTTCATTCATTCACAGAACCCTGTGAATGAATGACATGGTTGTGTGGGCGGAGCCCCACATGGCGACGCTGATTTCAAAAACTGATAGCTAGTATGGGGAACTTCTCGTCATACTGCTGTCACAGGCATGGGGGAATCGGGCAGCTGCTGCAGCATTGTGAACATGTTATATGTTCCACCCTAAAAATTAGTGAAACATGTAATATGTTCCCAAAGGTGAACTAATACTTTAAGCTGCATTTGTATGTTTGTTAGCGTAGCAAGTAGGGATGACCTCAGGCATGTTTAGATACTAGTCTAAACCCACCCAAGCTATCCCGCCTGGAAGCTGTCACTGTGGACCGTCAATCTTTAATGTCTGAGGCATTCCCCACAGCCGTGTGTATACACGATCCAAAGTGTGATGGCTTGAGTGGGTTCAGGCTAGCACCCGAACATGACTGATCTCATCCCTACTTGAAAGCCTTATATGGTAGCTATGCAAAAAGAGTGCAACCAATGCTAGTATTTCACCTACAAACATTTTAGTAAAATTTCCTCACTGCATAGATCATATGTGGCCTTGTTTTCTGCATTTTTACTGCTCAGTAAATCAATAAGCAGATTTCTTAGCTATTTTTTTGTTCTGTGCTTCTGAAATTGGTTCAGATATTGTGCTGAAATCTGTGGACATATTTAATTAATGTGTCTCTTGTCTATCTAGTTATAGCTGTCCTTAGATGTGTCCCAGTAGTGTGGCTGTTGAATTCAGTACAACCAGCCTGTTGGGTTTTTCTTGTGTGATCACTGCCAGCGACTACAGCCACCAGCAGTGGACATTGTATTCTGTTAGCAGGGTCAACGCTGATTGTGTTGATGGTGAAATTAAGCAATTTTCTTTTCCTCAAGCTGTGGTTGAAGTGGTTGAAGGAAAGAATGTTGCATAATCAATGGCTTGCTTTAGACCCTGAATATGTTAACATGTTCCTAAATCACTGCAAAAGAAGGTTGTGTTTAAATATATTTTGGGTGAATTTTTAATATGATCCTCTATCCATCCCATTTACCATTATCTATGCAGCGTGAAAACTGAACCTGCTTAATTTTTAACCTTGTACTACAAACTATGGTCTCCTGCACCACCCATTAATCTACCTATCTCCTCACCATCATTCCCCCCTTAAAAGCAGTGACAAAGATAAAAGGATGCACTTAGGCAAAATACATCTTTCAATTAATACTTACATTTATGAACATTTTACATAATTATAATTGATATTTTAATTTGCACTGAGTAACAAACAAGAACGCTACAAACAAAGGACCAATAATTGATATAAATTGATTCTGCAAAAAAGATGAATTTGATAAAAGCCCCTGGACTCTCGGGAAGTCATCCTTCAGTACTCAAGAAATAGAGCCATGTTTCTGGTAAACCATGGCTTAAAATACTGCCTTTCTTTCTGAGCATTAAAGGAAATGTAATACTTATTTTTTTTTAACAGTATTTAGTACCAGATGGATCATAGTACAGTCTATCGGCCTCACCTCCCTTGTGTTGGTGCTAGGCTTGGGCAAATGCTGTGTACCAGAAACAGGCTCTCGCTAGCAAAGCAGCCATCTCCATGGTACCTGTGGTGACGGCTAGGAGGGGTCCTTTCTGACACTGCTGGCGTTACAGGGCACCTTGAAAGATGGGACAAAGTATGTGCATTTTGTCTAATCAGAAATGTAATACTGTAAAAAAAAATGCTATATAGACAGTTTTTTTATTAGTAATTAAACTACTTGCTAGTTATTAGAAGAGAAAAAAATACTGGTGAGCCTTGACTTAAAGGACTTTATCTTTATTTTTTTCTCTAGATAGTAAAAGACTGTTTAGACAATTAGTTATTACTTAATTTACTACTTACTAGTTATTAACTAAACAGTACATTGTCAAATGTGGTTTGATTTGACAGTTACCAGATGTGATTCATGTTCTGATTTCAATCTCTAAAAAAGTGCACATTGCCTGGACTGTATAGTCATCCTCTTTTAAGAAACACAGATGTGCTGAAAGACAATTCCAAACAAGAATACGTTACTTTTAGGATAGCCAATGCCAGCTTAGGCACATCCTAATTAGAACCAATGTACCCTGGGTGTTTAGCCTGAAGTCTGTGTTCCAGACATTTTTCCCTGGGCACATATTGTCCTAAACATTTGTAACGCGAGGTGCACATCCAGCTGAAATAGGTCTGCCAACTGGCTCCCGATCAACACTCTCAGCCAGAGAGCGCTGACAACAGTGTTCTGGCGGGGCTCTGACCTAAACTGTCAGGTTTTTTTCAGCCCGCTGGGTTAAACGAAAAATAAAACTATTAGTGTGTACTAAGCTTTAGAACAGGGATCTCAAAGCTTTCTAAAGAAAGGACCAGTTTACTTTCCTTCAGACTTTAGGGTAAACAATGCAGAAGGAATAATGTGCCATTGTTGGTGTCAGTGGCAGGAATTTTGCCCCATTGTTGGTGTCAGTGGCAGGAATAATGCCAAGATATAGGGCAAGATGAAGGTAAACAAAGGGCCGCAGTTTGGAGACCACTGCTTTGGAGTGAGGCAAGTAAACACTACAGATATTTGGGCTTTGTTCAGATTTCATGACCAAGGTGTAAAAAGATTCAACATTTTACATTACTGCAAAAAAGCTGAATATTGGCTTCCATTTTCTGAATGGCCTCTCACTGGCTCACTGGATACTTACTGCCAGGGTAGTGACTCTTTAACTGTTGATCTTAACCAAAGCTAAAGATATTGAGAAGCATTTTTTAAGACTGCAGCAGCCAGAATCTGGAACACCTGTAGTGGCAACTAATCAACTTCTATCTTTCATTTTCAAATCTTAAAGTGGTTTTAAAGACAAAAGTTTTTTTTTTTTTTTTTACCTAATGCATTCTGGGAAATGGCTGCTGAGATTACGGATGAAAAGGGGACATACATTGATCCCTAGAGATTGCGGGTGTCAGTGGATGAACATCCGCTGACACCCAATCTCATCCGGGTCTGCAATCCTCCGGTTCTGCAGACGGAGGAAAACTAAATTTTTTCATTTGTCTGCGGATCGGATTGGATGAACACAGACAGACGGTCTGTGTTCATCCGATCCCCCCATAGGGGAGAGCGGAGATCTGACAGGGCGGTTCCTGCACAGTGTGCAGGGACCGCCCTGTCATCCGCCGGCTCAGCGGGGATCAATGGAGCAATCATCACGGATCCATCCCGTGTGAAAGGACCCTTAATCTAATGTCTGTTGACTACCAACAGAGACCCAAGCTGAAACTTATTAAAGGGGAAGTTATCAAATTGGTTGAATCCTTGTCTGATGGCTACTTTTCCCAGGGTAAGCATTTGTCACAGGTTTCTGCAGCACGCCCACTTTGCCTTTCTCTTTTGTTCAAATATGAAGGGTTGCTTGTTTCAACGGTTTCTGCTCAGATAAGTGTTGCTTCCTATCTACTATTGGAAATGCCCTCTGATTTATGTGACTGTCTTTTAGGTCTGTGTTGTGCAAATAACAGGATGATTGTGCACACTGCATTGAAAACAAAGTCTAGTGTTAAGGATAATGTGTAAAATGAGCTTATACAATCTGTTATATATTCCTGATGTTTTTATTTGTCTTGTGATATTATTTTTCTATTTTGTCTTCAATCAGGCCATGACTGCAATGCTTTAAAAAAAAAAAAAAAAAGGAATTTGAGTGCATTGATCCTGTAATTGTTTGTTGAAAATCTGGCCTTGCAGTAATTATGGCTTTTGTTGCCCTTGCCCAAATCAATCCGTGGCCAAGTAATTTATACCCTTTTGAAGAGCATTGTATAAAACGATGGGATTAAACAGATCTAATTGCTGTTCACGTTAACTGTAGTAAAGGAGCAGAGTTGAAACATAAATTTCAGGCCATCTAGTTTTACAAGCATATGATGAGAAAATGCTCTTATATTTTTACGAGTGCCGGCTTCTGAGCACTATTGATTTAAGTCATTCTCAACGCATTTCTCTGTGAACTTTCCGCTCACAGTTTTATGACTGGTTGATCTGTCATTTATGATGACTTTTATTTTGCATGGATACAGGAATAAATACGCTGATAAACATTATGTCTCGTCTGGGGCAAGATGATCCAGCCCCTTCACGGTAAGAATAATTTCATTTTATTACACATTTCCTAGTAGTTTAAAGTGACCATATTTTATGTGTCTGTGCAAGTTTGTGTTGATTATGTTTCCCCTTTAAATTAAAATTATTAGCAAATCAAAATAGATGACTGCAGCAGTTGGTCTGCAGCATATGCAGGAAGCTTCTAGATACCGTACTTCTTGTACCATTGCTTCTTCCACTTGAAGGCAAAATGCTTCATTGTCATCTCACCTGCCATTCACAGCTTTCCACCTGAATTGTCAAAGCCAATATCTGATCTCGTTACAGCATATTTGCCCTGTTCGTCCCCTGAAAAATGCTTTATGAGAGAAAAGTAATGGCTCTGTTTTACTCTACTTTTGTTGGCTTTGTGTTAAAAATATTGAAATTGTGAGCTTTGTTGTTATCTCAAGCCCAATATCCACTTCAGTATAGATCCATAAAAAGCATGCTGTGTGCTGCACTAATTCCACGCTCGTATACACCCGCGGCTTGACAATCAATAAGATGTTTTGTGTCCAGCATCTGGCTTAAGAAATGTATTCTAAAGCATTTCTCTTTCAAAAAATGATGCGCGTGTTCATCGCACTACTAGTGAATCTTTCATAATGCGCACACACACACACACTATATATATTTATATATATATATATATATATATATATATATATATATATATATATATATATATATATATATATATATATATATATATACTTTTTTTTCTTATTCTGTGTATGTAGAGCTTTTAAAAAACAGCGACACTGGGTTGCTTTGTTTACTTTGTATCCACAAATAACAGAACTTTTTCTTTTCAGAATAAACCACAATGAGCGCTTGGAATTCTTAGGAGATGCTGTGGTTGAATTTTTAACAAGGTAAATAGCCCTTATTTTTTTTCTTTTCATTTGAACTCTGTCATTTTAGCTTGTTACATTGTCTGCACAGCAGGTTAATATTACATAATGTTTTATTGCATTAGATCTTGGTTGTCGAGCACTGTTCATTGAACTTCTGTATGTTGACATGATCATTAATTCTGTCATTATGTACAGGTTATATTGTGCTGTTAGTTACTATGCTTCATTACATTGCCCTTTGAGACATAATACCTTAAAATGTGTTCCTTGGCCCTATATGTTAGGATATCTATATATAATATATACATGTATGTTTGTAATATAAGGCAAAGGGGCACAGAACACCACAAACAGTGTGCAAATGTTTAGTGTGCAATGTGCTAGACCAGGGGTGCCAAACCAGTGGCCCGGGGGCCACATGTGGCCCGCGGAGCCCTCTGATGTGGCCCGCGACCTCTTGCTCTGGGATGGAATAGAATAGAATACTGTTATTAAAGGTCAGTTTATTACTAAAATCACAGTGTATATATGGGTATCTCTGTTCTGCAGTGGTTACTGGGCTGCTTTTAAACTGATTTACAGGTGCAGAGCAGTTTACCTGTGGGTTACCTGCACTGAGCCATAGACTTCTGTTATTACCTGCGAGTTTGGTGAGCTGTCTGAAAGTGCACCAAACCTGCAGAATATAATAGAAGTCTATTGCAAAGTGCAGGAAAGCCAAGGGTACACTGCGTTGCACCCGTGGTGCGGGTAAACCGCAGCGCATCAGTGTGAAAGGGGGGTCCGACCAATTGGACCCTCCATTCATCTCTAAGTAGTAGCAGACATAAACCGACTTGTGTCCTACCTCCAATCCGATCCACAAAAAAAAGGAGTATAGCAGAGAAGACACGGACATGCCATCCACCCGCTCTGCTCATTTTGCCCCGCGACCAGTTACCAAGCTGCTTAAGTGGCCCTGGCTCTTCAAAAGGTTGGTCACCCCTGTGCTAGACTGTTCTAGAGTTGTGCTTTTATATTATTTTTTTTATTTCAACTCACAAAAGGGAGGAAATTGTGCGATATATAGCATTGTATAAATAAAGTTGACTGGGGAACTGAAACTTGAAATGTGACTTCACTTCTTTGAATCTGCTGTATGGTCGAATGAGATATACAGATGGTACATCATGGCAGAGCCTTAAGGAGTGTCACT